>NC_048233.1:5977020-6003803 GCF_002007445.2 Ailuropoda melanoleuca | reverse complement strand
CTCCATTGACCTCCCCATTAGTCTGGGGCTGTCTACTCTTTCTTGTCTAACTGCCTGCCTCATGACTACCCATAACCTCATTCTGTTTCCAATGGGGAGTGGCTGCTCACACTAGCACCTCAGCGTTAGTCAGGCCTGGAAGTCACTCGAGCACTCTTTGTCTCTCAGTCAAGAACTACTTGTAGAGCCCCCATGATGGGCCCTGCAGTATTCTGACACTTGGCATCCATTCATGAGCCAGCCAGGACAAAATCCTCTATGATCATGGAGCTAACATTGACTTTCCTGATCCAGGACTAATTATAACCCCTGACATTAACATGGCCTTTCATTCCTGACCAATATCTTCACTTAAACTCCTGCATTTGAACCCCACCACAGCCTCGGAGCTTACGTTGGCTTGTCCCACAAGCACCATTGTTAGTAGGCAAGAGGGGAGGTGCATGCAGAGCTGACATCACCTGCTTGTCAAAGAGTGATTCAGAGGTGGGGTCAGGAGTAGACTCCAGGGCTCTTGCCTCTCAGTGTAAGCTCTGTGGTTTTCTACTTCCTCCCTTGATGTTACCTAGATCCAAGCCTGCCATTTCTGAGCCAGCATCACCCCTGGAGGAAGCCTCCCAGCTCCCTTCACCACACTGTTATCCCCCATCCCTGAGTTACTGCAGCCCTCAGTTCTAGCTACCGTGCAGCACTTACTCAAGTGCCATGTTAAGCTGTTCAATACCGCTTTGAGTGTCACACATTCCCGGAGAGACTATAAACTCCCAGATGGCCTGGGGCCCCATAGAGAGCCTTTGGATCATAGTAGCTCCTCCTGACTGGAATGCTGCAATGGTTTAGGAGACGTCCCAGGATGGCCCTTGGGGCTGCTTAGGAGGGTATGGAGCCTCAGAATACGACCTCTGGCTGCAGGTGGCCTCATTTGTTTATCCTGGTGAGCTGTACAAATCACTTTATATGTGTGCCATTCTATTAAAAAAATGATGCAAAGCTCTGCTTATATTCCCTAGCAGAGAACTGGACACATGGGTATGGTTAATAGATATCTGGCAATGCATTGAATACTAAAAAGACAAACTTCACATTATTTCAAAGCTGGGAGGGATGGGGGAAGTATCTGGTTATTGCAAATGGGGACTGAGGCCACTGAGGAGAAGCTAATGACTAGTGGAAGGTCACACAGCTGATAAGTATCAGAGCCGGGAAATGTTTCCAGGGAAAATGACTTTAGGTTTGCCTGTAAGTCTGCAGATCATGGAGAGTTTGGAGGAAGGAGAGAGAGCACATGGGAGGCTGGGTAGAGTCAGAGACCAGGCCTTTTATATTAGGCCCAGATGCCTGGCGTCTCAGAGGACAGCTGGGACCACTTGATAGAGATATCTACTCCCATGTGAGGCAGCGAATCTGAGGGCATGGGGGACACCTGCAAGCCAGATGTGATGGTTGGAGGTTTGATTTTGTTGGTACTAGGTACAATGCACCCCCCTCAGCCCACACTCCTGCCAATATGATTAGTGAGAAGAATTTTGTAACAAGGAAAAAAGGCTGAGCAGAAACCTATCTGGCATGCAATGTACCATGCAAGACGCCAAGACAATATGTGTCTATCAACGACTTAGTCCCCGTGGCACTCCATCCAGGCTATTGGTTAGAAAAAGCAGGAACATTTATGGAAAGAGATTGGGAGATACCCAGAAACCATAGACTTGAGTCCTGACTCTTTGGGTAACTGGCTGTGGGGCATTATGAAGTCACTTAGCATCTCCCAGCTCCATTTTCTCATCTGCAAGGACACGAAAAGTTCAGACTAGACAACACCTAAGATTCTTGTGTTTCTGACATTCTGGCTAATTCCTCTCTCTTGATGCCTGCAGATATTAGGAAAAGAGCTGCTAGTGGTTGCATAGGAACACTAACCCTGTCTGTCGTTAGCAGGAAAGAACAGATAGTACTAGGTTTAGAATATGATGAAATCAAAGCATGTACCTACCATAGTGTCCAGCATGTAGTAGATTTACAATGAATGTTGATTGAGAGAAAAAAAAAGAAGAAAGGACAAAAGGAAGGAACGGAGGCAAGGATGGCGGGAGAGCCAATTAAGGCATACTGTTTTTCCGCCTAAGTAATGAAAGCTAACATTGCTTTACAACTTTTATTCCAAGTATTATTCTAAGTACTTAAATTTATTAATACTTTAATCTTTACACCCAAACTGTAAGAGAGATGACCCCATTTTACAGATGAAGTGAAGAAGGCTCAGAGAAATTTACTAATGTGTCCCAAGTCACCCAGTTGCTAAGTGGTAGAGTCAAGATTTGATTTTCCATCTTTTATTCCCCGCCTGTGTCTCCCACAGAGTGCCTACCATTGTGTTAAGGTGAGTAAAAGAACAAGGTGGTTGGTTATGGCTGAGGAGCCAAAAGATAATGACGCCAGAAAGAGGTTCAGCCTCGGGAGACCCATACAAGTCCTGCCTGCACCACCTGGATCAGGAGGTACTTACATTCTGGGAAGACCACAGTGGCCAAGGTAATTGGCTGGTCACTGTCCGATGTAAATCGTTTATACTCCTAAATATCCCTACCTTCTGCAGCAGCTATTTCCATAGTAATATGGTCAATGGAAAAGAATGTTGGAGACAAAACATGTCAGTGTGGATGCCAGCTCTGCCATTTAGTGTGTGACCTTGGGCCAGTCACACCTTTGTGCCTCAGTTTCCTTATTTGGGTCATAAAGGTTTTAGACCATCTTTAAAGCACCTAACCCAGAACCTGACAATAGCTAGCTTTTAGTCATATAACTTCCCTTTGCTTCTATTTGCTTCTCAAATTCTAGAAACTAAAGCTCAGAGTCTATCGTTTATTCTAAGATGGGATGGAGAGATCCAAAGTGTGCTATATATCCCTAAACTCATAGTCCCGAGAAAGATCCACAAGCTCTCAGATGGTGGTAGGCATGCCGGAAGCCAGGGTGCCCATGTGCTAAGCTAGAGCTTGTCACCTTAGGTTTGAGCTAAGGCCCATCCTCTGCTCTTGGGCAGGGATCCAATTAAACCACAGATAATTCACCCTCATCAAAGATTTCCTTAGGTGTAGCACTCCACAAGCTTCCTTGGCAATAAGTTCCTTCTTTTGTCTAACTGGCATCCTTTCTATTATAATTTGATCTCACTTCCTTTGCTCTGACCCTAAGGGGAAAGAAGAACAGCTGGTCCCCACCACCCACGTACTAGCCCTTCCGATAAAGGATGCTAGTGCCAAAACATGGGGTTCCAAAAGCCTGTGCTTTCATCCTGTCGTAAAACTCGATCCAACTGAGTTGGGAGCTTTGTGGTTTAGCTATCAGTTGAGTCAACCTCAGTGGGGACCAGGCGGTCTGTGGGCAGCAGAAGATATTTCCTAGGCCATGGGAGTGGGCCTCGTGCTCTTACTGTGGTGGCAGGTGGAGCAGGGTCCACCTGTCATTCCATTAGCCTTCTATCCAAGGTGTGAGCAAAGTGGAAGATTTCTGGGTAGTCTGCTGGGCAGAATATCAGACAGGAGGTGATGGGAAGTCAGATGTAGAATGCTCCCCTAGAGTAGTGTGGATGATCCAAAGAGGAAATTTAAATAGCCTACAAATATGTGAAAAGTTATCAGACTCACTAGTTGTTAAAAAATGTAGCTCAATTTCAAAAGACATTATTTTCTGCCTATTGGTAAATTTTGGATTTTATTTTTTATGGCAAGACAGTTTTAGTGGAAATGCAAGGATTAAACTCTCTTATACACGGCTGGTAGGAGTGTAAACTGCATTACAATTTTTGGACAGCAATTGTCAGTATCAACCAAAGCTCTCAAAGCATTCTTTCAAAAAACATTTTTACATATTCTATAAAAATACGATTAGTGTATGTAAAATTAATTAAGCTGCATTCACTACAGTATTTTTTAACAACTGCTAAAAATATTTGGAACAAATTACATGTTCAATGATAAGGACTTAGTTAAATAAGTTAAAGCTCATCATGATTATGGAAAAGTGTATAGTCATTAAATATGAAAAATATAAAGACAGAAAAATAGGATATATTAGGTGAAAAAATAGATATCAAAACAATAAATTCAGCAACTATCTCTACATTGATATTAATATCTATATCTATTCATCTACCTCTCATCTAGCTAACTATGGAAGGATATATACTAAAATATTAATTGTGATTTTGTCTGGGTGGTGACATTTTAGGTCATTTTACTTTTCTTAGTTTTTCTTTAAATTTAGATTGTGGAATCTATATTTATACAAAAAATAAATATTCCATTTGTGTTAATGAAAAATAATAATGTGATTTTAAGGATAAGACAGTATAGGAAAACTCTCCCCCACCCCAAAGCCCTACAGAGATAGGACAAACCAAGATGTCAGCCTTGAAAAGAAGCATTTCCTGAAAAACGGTGCAGGTTAAATGCAAGTATGGAAAAGGGAGGCACCACCCAGGCTCTGTGCTGTTAGGAAGTGGCCGGGAGAGTCATGCTTGTGTGTCTGCTTCTGAACTTCTTATTTTTTTAAGATTTTATTTATTTATTTGACAGAGAGACAGCCAGCGAGAGAGGGAACACAACCAGGGGGAGTGGGAGAGGAAGAAGCAGGCTCCCAGCAGAGGGGCCTGATGTGGGGCTCGATCCCAGGACTCTGGGATCATGCCCTGAGCCAAAGGCAGATGCTTAACGACTGTGCCAACCAGGCACCCCATGAACTTCTTATTTTAGATCCATCTTGCTAAGCCACATCCTCCTTCCATGAGTGACTCTTGAAATCTTTGCTCCAAAAAGGGTGAAGGGGAGTGGGAGATACAGGTTTCCAGTTATGGAATGAATAAGTCATGGGAATAAAAGGCTTGGTATAGAAATACAGTCAGCAATATTGTAATAACTTTGTATGGTGACAGTGGTGGTCGCACTCTCAGTCAGCCGAGCTTATCGGATCATTGTGTTGTATACCAGAAACTAATAATACATTGTGTGTCAACTATACTTCAGTAAAAAACAAAATAAGGAAAAAAAATCTTTGGTCAAAAATACCTCTATTTCAGTCCTTCCCAAAAGAAATAAAAACATTTGTCCCCGCAAAGGCTGTACCTCAATGTTCCGAGTAGCTTAATTCAGAACAGCCAAAAAGTGGAAACAAATCAAATGTTCATCCACTGATGAACAAAATGTGGTATATGTACAGAAGGGACTCCTATTCTGCAATTAAAAGGAATAAAGTATTGATATAAACACAGGTGAAATTCACAAGCATTATGCTCACTGAAAAATGCCCAACGCAAACACCACCACACATTGTATGGTTCCATTTACATGAAACATCCAGAATAGGCAAATATGTAGAGATAGAAAGTAGATTAGTGATTTGCCTAACACGAGGCAGGCGAGATGGGGAAATTGGAAGTGAGTGCAAGTGGACATGAGGTTCCTCGTGGGACTGATGGAAATGTTCTAAAATCAGATTGGGGTGATGGCTGCACAACTCTATACACATACTAAAAACTTGAATAGTATACTAAAGACAAGTACATTTTATAACATATAAATTATATCTCAAAATATAGCCTTAAAAAAAGTACCTATAGGTGAGATAATGTACTTGAGGGATGCAACACTTTGAATGCATTTATTCATTCATCCAATACCTTCAGGTACTCCCAGTTTGCCAGGTATTACTCTAAGAATATGTGAGTGAAAGAAACAGAAATTGCCAACTGTATCTTAGTGATCTGCAAATCAGTTTACAGTCAATCAATATCTATCCGTATTATCAACAGACTCTTACCTACATGGGCAGGGGCATTTCTTATTCATATATTCATCCCTCAGATGTTGCACAGTACCTGACATAAGTTGACCCTGCCTGATATACTGGATAAATGAATTACATAGGTACAAGAGAGCCAGAAAGTTGAGAGAGAGGAATAGACAGAGTTATGCTTTCCCCCAGCTGATCCCTGAAAGAGCACAGAGGGAAGGAGGGTGATAAGGGAAAAAGACACCAAGGGCCATGGAGAGAAGGTACAGATTTTCTTTTGGCTTTTTCAAGACCAGGGAAGAGTGTCTCTGAAGCTCTGATTCACAGGGTTTGGCAGGTGGTGATGTGTGTGTGGCAAGTCCCTCAAGCCATATTTTCCAAGATCCTGCCCAGCATATGGTGGTTGAAGCACAGAGACTGGGAGTTCCAAGCCTCATGCCGCTTCTCCCAGTCCACCATTTCATGGGGGATGTAATGGGGATGTAAAGCTCTATAGAGCTTCTTCTCTGCTTTCACCTTCTCCATGAACTCAAGGTCCCTATTTGGCTCTGGCCACCTGGTAGGAAATGGTTGTCAACACTTGTGCCACTCCACCCCCAGCCTCTGCCGGAAGTGTTCCAGAGCTGTCTTTATTCATTGCCCCTCCACACCAGTAGGGCCTCTCAGAACTTTGCAATGTGCTTGCAAAGCTATAAAGATGTTTATTCTCTTTGACCCAGAAATTTTACTTCTAGGGATGAATGGGAAGAAAATAATCAGTGATACAGTGATATGTGTATAAGACTGTTCTCTGTGGTAATATTTTTAACACTGGTGACATTGCAACAGTGAAAGCTGTCTAAATGGGCAATGGAGGAATGGTTGATTCAGTTATAGTACAACTGTGTGATAAAATGCTATGCAGTCATAATAAACCTGTTGCAAGCAAATTGAATTACAACAGGAGGAATTTGACCTTGACATATTAAGTAAAAAATGTAGATTTTAATATGCTATCTACAGTATCATCTCGGTTTTGTAGGTTATATATCTATGCTATCTATTTGGAGGAAGGAATAGCAGGAAGATAGCTTCTACACAGCGGGGGAAATGGGGTTTGGGGTAGTTGGTGAATTCATGCATTCATGCATTCGTGGAGAAGAATGGGGGATGTGTATAAGCATAAAAACAATTGTTATCTCAGGTTGGTGGTATTATGGTGAATGTTTATGTGTTTAGGTGTATTTGCAATTTTCAGGATTGTCCAGTTCTACAACGAAAAAGGACGATTTTTAAAATTTTTATTTTATTTATTTATTTATTTATTTATTTTTAGAGAGGGCATGAGCTGTGGGAGAAGGGACAGAGAAAGAGGGAGAGAGAGAGATCCCAAGCATGTTCCACAGCCAGCACGGAGCCCAATGTAGGGCTCAATCTCATGACCCTGAGATCATGACCTAAGCAGAAACCAAGAGTTGGACACTTAACTGATTGAGACACCCAGGTGCCCCAGAAAAAAAAATTTTTTTAAATTATTCACAGCAAAAAGAACAGCAGTTTCTAAAAAAAAAAAAAAAAAAGACCACTTTAGTATGCCAGGTGAAATTTGTTCTGGTTTTTACCCTGTCAGATATGTTCCAGTAGCCTTGAGTCTGACCTGAGTGCCCTAAACCATAAACTGTCAGAGCAACCAGTTGGTCTGACAAGTTCACTCCTTTGTAACTTACCACAGGCAGACCTCAGCACAAGGGAAGGGAAGATGAGCACTGCTTTGCTTGCAGGGAACAACCATAATTTCAAATGTGTAGAGGTTTCTCCCTCCTAAGTTTGGAACCAATGTTTTATATCCTGATAAGTGTCATTCTTCATGTGATTGGAAGTGCAGTGCCTGCCTCTCACTCTCTGAGATGGGTGCCCCCGCACTCACACACACACATACACACAGGCAGAAAGACAGACAGACACACACACACACACACACGTACACACAAACACACACACTGTTTCTTAACCTTCATTCCCCAGGGTTATCTCATGCCCCTGACTGGGCTAAGTGGGGGATGAGAGGTTTTTTTATTATTATTAATTATACGTTTAAAACTTCTGTCTGTTTTCCTATTGTGACAACAGTAACATAATCATTACAGAAAAATGAAATAATAGGCAAGAAAAAACTTCACTATCATCTTTCTAGAGAAACTGCCCATACTCATACCAAACTCCATAAACTTCCAGACATTTTTCTATGCTTATTTGTTTCCTATGATGATGGTATTTAGATAATAGGGATGTAGATATAGACATACACAAATACAGAGATGGATATAGATGAAGATACATAATATATATACATATATTTTTTAACATTTAAAAAAGTGAGATTATGCTGTTATAATATGCCTTTTATTTATTTAGCATATAAAGGATCTTTATATGGCCAACAATATTTGTCTACAAAAGTTATACTAAATGATTAAAGAATATGCTTCTGGAACATTGGCATAGTTGACTAATTCTCCATTGTTGGACACTTAGGATAGACTCAATTCTATAAAATAAATTTAATTAAGCCCAGATTTTTAATCTATCAACTAGTGATATATTGAATTATAATGATTCAATCATATTATTATATTCAATAATGCAGAATCATAAGTGCACTGTACCTTTTTCCTTTTTGATGGCATTCACACAAAAATGAAACAGATTAGAATTCCAAGGCCCAAACTTGTAGCAGTATTACAAACAGTGAATCCTTTTTTTTTTTTAAAGATTTTATTTATTCATTTGACAGAGAGAGGAGTGAGAGGCAGGCAGAGGGAGAGGGAGAAACAGGCTCCCCACTGAGCTAGGAGCCTGTTGTGGGACTCTATCCCAGGACCCCAGGGTCATGACCTAAGCCTAAGGCAGATGGTTAACTGACTGAGCCACCCAGGGCTCCCCAGAACAAGTCCTTTTATTGTGGGTTTGTGCATCCTAAACCTCGCTGTTAAAAAAACAAATTTCCATCAATTGGGCTGGAGGGAAAGCTGAATGATCTTTTCTTTCCTTCTGCAGAAAATGGTTTCATAAATTTGTTGCTATATGAGAAAGTGACTGAAAAGAATGTAAGGCAAAAAAAAAAGCACTTTGTCAAGAAGCTAATTAATGAAAATATTATTAGTTTCCAGATTTTGAGATATTTGTTGCAGATGTCAGCTTTGTAAAACATTTAATTTTTTGTGAGGTATTTTCTCATTCTAAATAGATGTATTTTTGTACTTCTGCATTATGATTTTTGCATTTTTTTCCCTACGATCATGAAAGCTTATGCCTGTCAGAGCCTGGATGCACACCTAGTAACCCCTGTATTTCCCAAGTACAGTACCAGCCACAGAGAAATTCCCTCAGCTAATGTTTGTGGACCAGAACTGACAGCATCAGACTTGGCTAGGGCACATGCAGCCCCACCAAAAGCCACAGAGATGAACGCGAGAGACAGTCTTACATGTGTGTTCCCTGGATATTTAAGGTGCTGTGATGCTTTAACAAACAGGTCTGCCTGCTCTTTCCCTGAGTCCCCCACTTTTTCTGTCTTCTCAATAACACTATCATTTTGCCTTACTGTTGTTTTCCCTACCTACCCCTGCTCTCTCTCTCTTCTCTCACTCCCTTCTCTCCTCTTTACCTCATTCTCTCATTTTCCTTCAAAATCTGGGAAAAAATCTTCATAAAAAGCTGGTGAATATGACAGATGAGAAAATGGAGGCTCAGTGGCTGAGCTGGCACCCGCTTCTGACCCCCTTGTCAGCACGCTCTTTCAGGGAGCCTGGTCAGCCTGTGTCAGCCCATGTCCTCCTTGAGGGGTCTTGTAAAGGCAGGTTCAATGTGTGCTCAGAAAACTGCCCAAGGGGACCCTATGAATCCCTGCAGGTTATGTGTGATGCCCCCTCTCCTGCCTTCCTGAGCCCTCTCATTCCTCACTAGTCCCCAGGAATTGCAGGGCCACAGGGAGGAGAGTGGGCTATAAGGAGAATTTGGCAACTGGTATATCTGTCTTCAAGGATCTCACGAGCAACAGCGTGGGCGCTGTCCACCTGGCCAGCCTCCCACCAGCACAGGCTTCCGGGATGCTTGTTCAGCCCACATCTAGGGGCAAGAGCCACCCCCAGCCCTCTGCCAGTGCAAACTTTGCACCCATTCTGGAAGAGGGCAAGAAGGGGGAGGAAGAAGACCAGAGGAAAATAGGGAGAAGGAGGTCCTGCAAAAATCCTACCTCCTCCAGAAAGCTTCTCCTGCCCCCTCAAGCCCCTGGCCTCATTCCCTCCTCAAGGCTTCCAGAACATTCATCAGTCCACCCATCAACATTACATAGTATGTACATCCTTGTTACCATTTATATGAATAAAATTTTACTCAACTACCCAGAGCTGTTCTACACACAGACACGATGCATTTTGATGCATTATTTTTCTCTATGACCCCACACCTAGTACACAGTGGCAGGTGGTTAAGAACCATTTGCCAACTGGGTTGTTACTTGTGATAATGCTAAGATTACACCTCCAGGCTGAGCTTAAAACAGACCCAATTTCACCTAAAGTTCTGAGTCTCAGATCATATACATTTTGATATTCCCACAGGGGAGGGAATCCCATTTATTACTGTCATCATGGACAAAGAACTGTTGTGGGTCACACAGTGACTTTTGGGAATGGCAGTAAGGACAAGGTGAGGGAGGTCTAGTGTACAAAAAATCACTTCAGCATCTCTCAGATTCAAGAACTTCCCTAATCACCTTCTGTGATCCTACTTTCTTCCCCAGGATGTTCCCAGCCAGAAAGTCGTGAGAAGCTCTACCAGCCAACAACAAAACTGACTCAAAGAAGTCATTCCTTTCCAGGAACCACTGCCCACACTTTTTGAAATGTGTAAGGAATACTGCATGTGTCTTTTTGCATCTGTGGAGCCCTACCACTGAGAAGGGAAAACACTCCATCTGGAAGCAGAGCAATCTTGTGCAGCAATCCCTAGGTAGGGGACATACACCACAGGTGTTGGGAGAAAACTTTGCTGGTGTGTGGAGAAGCATTCATGGTTTTCAGGAAGGTTGCTCCCATTTCAATTCTCCTTTTTCCCTTCAAGAAGAATGTCTCAGTCAGGTGCTAGGATCTCCTTAACTCTTCTCAAACCCTTACCTCCCATTTTAACCCCAAATGAATAGGTCTTAGAGTGACAGCCTTGAATAGATCACAATATCCAGCTGGTTTCATAACAGTTTTCCATTAATTAATTATATTTGCCCTTTGGTCTCCAATATTTAGAGTAAATAGTGTTACTTTTTCATTGACATTAATGATATAGTTTCCTTTTAAAGTAAGTACATTTAAGTAAAAAATGGGTCTGGCTAAAGAAAAAGTATTAAGTAATAGCAGAGGTGTTTGCTGATATTCCAAAAATGATGAAAGCTATATGTTTATGACCAAGGGCTGGGAACCACTGAAACTGAGAAAGAGGAAGAAGTTAGAAGTGCCTCGTTCCCATCCTTGTCCTGACAATTTCCAGCGTGTGCCTGTGGACAAGCCACTATACCTCTTTCCCTGACTTTTTTCTCATACGTAACATAAAGTAGGCCAAAGGCTTTTAAAGTATATTCCAATTCTGAAATTCTGTGATGCTTTATTATTTTGTGTGTGGGGAGTGGGGGAAGAAGAGAACATAGAAAGAATAGGATAGTAAAAGGAGGTGGGATTCTTCTGCTTGTTGTCTGTGAAGCTAGTAAAGGCAAACTCTTTGATTTCACTATGGACTGAGGCCTAAGAGCAATGCCAATCTGTTAGCAATTCTGTCTGTAACCCTCCCTCGCCCACCCGCTGGCCCTCAGAGACAGGGTAAGGGCCAGCTCGCAGCTTCCTCAGAGATGGCAGCTATTTGGTTCTGAAGACGAACAGCCCCAAGAGAGAAATGAAATGTTTGCGCCCTGTCTGCCTGGTTGGAAGGCCCCTCACTAATCTCCGCATCCTGAAATCCAAAGCCCTGGGAATGGTCTCTTCATGAATGGCCAGATAGACAGAGAACTCCTTGGGGGATCCCTATCAGCCCCTGCTTTTCTCCCCATTGTGACAGGTGAAATGAGAAGCCTGGGGGATAAAGCAGTTAGTCCCCCTTCCAGAAGCCTGGTTAGAGCTATGGATGGGACAGGGAAGCAAGGGCAAGCCCCCTGCTCCAAGGCCTGTGGAAGGGAGAAGCTTGGCTTCGTTCCCTCATTGGCATTAGGGGCATTTTTGAAAAGTGAGAGAAGAGATTCGATCTTGGATGGATTTTTCTACTAGCTCTTGAAATAAATTGAGCAAAGTGTCTAAATCTGAGGAGCTCAGAGGTGGAATAGGCTTTAATATGGCTCTGGGCAAATCAAGAAAGGGATGACAAGACAGTGCTTCAAAGGGAAGCAGAGGCTAAACCCCTGGGAAGAGGCCGGGAGCAACGGCTAAACTCCTGATGCAAGTCCCGAGCTGTGGCTCAGCCTGAGGATCGTTCCTTGGATAATACCAGACATATTTACATGTGTAGTGCATTTGAACGGAGACACTCTAAAATAAGGAGTCTGAATGACTTAGCTCAGAAAGGAATATCCCGATTCATCTCCAACTGGACTTTGGCCTGAGGTCTTGTCTCCTCAACCAATCACTATTCATTCTTCGGCATCTCCTCAGAATTTTTACTTGCAGATTCTAAACTGGAATTTTTAATAGTTTTGTCTATCCTCTGCATCAGGGCAGCCAGCTGAAGTGCTCACAGAGGGGTACACTGTGTCTGTAGATGAGGAGTGGTGGGGACAGTGGGGAGACGGGAAATCCAGACCCCATCTCAAGATGGTGGCCAAGGCTTGCGGCCCCTGCAGGCTGCAGAGAGGCCAGCTTAGAGTCCGTAATTGTTTGGGTTCTACCCTCAATTACAACATGTTGTAAGTGTTGGGGCTTGGTTCCCAAAAAGAAATTCTCCAACACCAGCTGGTTGTCCTACAATTCAACTTGATTCTGACACTATCTGCCCTGAGATAACATCAGATTCCATGGGTTGACTTCAGTTTGGGCTTGTTGTTTTCTTTTTTAACACAATCCGTATCGTCTATCTTTCTTCCCGTTTTTCACATCATCAGCCCTGTTTAGATAAACCTGTGCCCATCCTCTGAATCCCTGCCCTCATCTTCACTTAGCACCATCCTGTCCCATTCCCTGCTAAGAGCAGGAACATGTTGCATTCCTTTCTGCATACCTCAAGATGTCAGGAATTGTGTTCCACCCACAACCTTTCAATGACTATTCCTTGAAAACCTAGTGCCACAACCAGGGCTCTGAGTCATATAAAAAATGTGTTTATAGTGGAAAGAAAAACGGATATGGAATTAGAAGATCAGGAAATTTAAAGGCATTCTGGTTATAAGAACAAACATCTAGAGTGGGAATAGACTGAAGAATAAGGACTTGTCTATTTCTCTAGAGAGTGAGGTGGGGGGTAGTGAGCAGAAAATTGGACTGAGGTTCAGGAATGGGGTGTGATGGCCTTTGACAGACCTGCTGAGGCACTGGCCCACTTTACTCTAGGCTTCTCAAACTTCCACCCACGTTCACTAGTGTCAGAGGCAGTAAATATATTTCTTGGGGGCTTAGGGATTTAATCTGAAATAGTGTACTTCAAGCTTCCAATTTCCCTGAAGCTTCAGGTACTATCGTCAGAATGTTTGAGACTTTTGTATTCTACTCCATAGGTTTTTAAAATAACATTTTCCTCAGTTTTGGAGTGGCGTTAGGTTGATACCCCTTTGTGACTTTGCTATGTACACCCTGGGACCACCATGGGCCATGAGCAGGAGAGTGATGTGGTCAGAGCAAGGGCAGAATGAGGACTTGTGCATGTCAGGCAGGCAGGAAGCTACCGGATTTGTCACCCATAGGTGACAGACTCCAGGTAATGCTGCCAGGTGGAGCTTATGCATTCACAGTCTAGAAGTACTGACTGGGTGGGACTAATGCCCTTAAAAACAGCTCCAAGTCTACTTTTCACCAACTAGGGAACATGCTAGAGCTGACCTGATTCCAGCATTAAAAAATCCAATGAATGAATGAATGACAAATGCAGCTTCTCAGGCCTGCTTTGGATTAGGGCTGGCAACTTCTCAGCCAAAGAAAAGGAGAGATCCCCCAATTGCAATAAGTTTAAACCAGACTTACATCAGCTTGTAAAAGAGTGCTTGGACGGGGAGTTGCTTTGACTAAAGGATATTTTGATGAGTTAGATGCACATGAATCAGAGCCATGTGTGGCCGGCTCTCCCCACATGGAGATGACAACCTGGGGGTTGGGTGGGGGTGGAATGGAGGTGGTGGGGTTGAAGAAGGGCACTGATGGAAAGCATTTGAGATTCTCCCTAAAAAAAAACAAACAAAAAAACAAAGATATGTACAAAAGTAGAAGCAGTTGCTCCAGACCTGCTTTCCCCAATCCCAAAGTTGCCCTGAGCTTTGCGTGGTCCTAATCTGATAGATGCAATGAAGCCAAACTTCCCCAGTGCTCTATTCAGCAAATCTGAGGCCAATCCATGCCAGGCTAGAGATATTCTCAGCTTAACCATCCAACCCTTTGCCCCTCTGCTTACAGGTTTCCATGCAGGCACAATACAAGGCTTGGGGCTCTCTGTGAATGGACACAAGGAGGATCCTGGATAACTCAAGTTCCTGTGTAACCCCACATCATCTATGTTTGGAAAATGCATTAAGAAATTATTTCTAAAGCTGTTTACTCTCTTACCAAAGAGCTGCTTTGCACTCCTGGGTGTGTATTTGCACCCTGGGGGTGCATGGGGCTCCCGGGTGAGCGGATGTGAAGTGTTGCTGCAGTTAGGAGATGGGAACAGTTACAGAAGGGAGGTAGAGAAGAAGTGATATCATAACTGCCTTTATTTGTGCTTTTGTCTTTTAGGAGCAGGAGAGCTGAAGAGTTGAATGGAAGCCTGGATTGAGGTCTGGACAGCTCATTGCCTAAGAAGGATTGCACACTGATAATGAAAGTATCCACTTAATTAAAAAGCTATGTCTGATAAGTCTCTTTAAAGTCCTGCAACATGTCTTATGCATCATCTCAGCTCTTCAGGGAAGTGCTTAGAGGACAGCCTGTGTGTGGTAAGCACTGTATATAAGTTTGCCATTATTATTATTATTGACATTTTTTAGAATGTCAACATTTCTGTATTGAGCAGCCTGCTCTAGCATCAGCCCTTATGCAAAGCACTGAGGTTACAGACAGAAATGACACAATCTGGGTCCTCAAGGAGTTTACATTCCTGGGTCTCAGTAGTATATCTTCCTTACCATGTATTGTGGTTCGTTTTCTCCATGCCACACCACCAGCCCTGCTATGCTCATGTGCACAAGTAAATGCTCAGGGAATCTGCCACGACAGTGGCAAGGTTTAAGTGGGACGATGAGACAGAACTTCCTATTGATCTGGGGTTGCCTCATGAAATATAGGACAGTCAGTTAAATTTGAATTTCAGATAAATATAACTGAGTAACTTGTTTCTTTCTGTTTGTCTTGCCAAATCTGGCAGCCCTCATCAGCCACAGCATCAGTCTGGCCACTGAGAACTATGAAATCTGTCTTCCAGATCCCCATCTCTGTTTTCTATGCATTGTCCTCTTCCATCAGACTCTTATAATAATTGTTCTCTCCTCCAATACTACTCTTAAAAATATCTAGAGTTTTCCTAATGTAAATTGAATACTCCTAGGGATACTAAATTTTAAATCTTAGCTTTAATTATGGAGGAAAATTTATGCCCCAGTTTAAAGAAATACTACACTCTAGTTGAGGGGTGGAAGTGTGATTTCAGGCCGAAAGTCTTCCTTGGGCCCTTGGAATCACATAGCATTGACTATAGGCTACTGAGCTCACATGTGAGGCCAATGATGCTCCCACCTGCCTCACCCCTCTCTTTTGGCCACTTGCTTCCCTTTGGGAAGGGAATTCAATTTCTGAATTCTCACTAGCGTTACCTCCAACTCTCTTCTTAGTCTGTGCCTTGGATTCCTTTTCCCAGCTCCTGCTGACTTCCGAGAGCTCCATATTGATAGAAGCTTGATGCCCTCCCCTAAGTCCTCTGTACCTCCTACTAGGAAGTACTTCAGTGGTCCTGGAGAAAAGCACACACTACCTTTCCCTTCCTGGCTAAGACCAGAGGCTGCTCCTTTCGCTCTCCATTCTTATTATTGTAATGCACCTTGGCTGGGCAATAGCTTTTAAAGAGCTGTTTCCTTTGGCAGACACCTCATCTGTCTGCCGTTTGTGAAGTGCTTGTTAATGATGTGTGCAAAACCTACATTTATCACAGAAGACAGGTAATCTCACATTGATTCATTTACTTTCTCTGGGACATGTCTGGACTGTCCCTGCTTCAGTGACCCCACAGTAGAAAAGGTAATACCAACTGAACTTTTATCCAGCATCTTTTATCCTTGAGGCTCAAATTCACTTTTACCCACTCTCCTACACATACGCTTCCCAGTCAAGGGGTAAAGATAATTCTTCACTGGTTCACTCCCCTTTCGTTCTTACTCTTTTCTGACAAATGTTCACTGACCCAAAGTGACTTCTTCTGAGATTTGGCCTCTGCCTTCTTGCATCTAGTTCTGTCTGCATGCTTTATCCCTTCTCAGAGCTTGTATTTGTCAACCAAATCCACCATTCTTGAATTAGAATGTCTGATTTGAGGAGCGCCTGGGTGGCACAGCGGTTAAGCGTCTGCCTTCGGCTCAGGGCGTGATCCCGGCGTTGTGGGATCGAGCCCCACATCAGGCTCCTCTGCTATGAGTCTGCTTCTTCCTCTCCCACTTCCCCTGCTTGTGTTCCCTCTTTCGCTGGCTGTCTCTATCTCTGTCAAATAAATAAATAAAATCTTTACCAAAAAAAATGTCTGATTTGACTCAGAAAGCACTTTATTTCCTCCTAGTGATGGCCGCAGTCTTTTCTGTGGAAAAAAATGAAGATCTGGGTTTTGAAACCTACATGATATTGATTCTTAGACTCTTTCAGTGGCCTTGGGACCTAAAGGTACAGAATATATTAGAACTGAAATATCTTGGGAATCAAGAGTATGCCTTATCCATCTTTTTATCCCCATAATACTAGCTAAGTGCCTGGCACATAGCAGGTGTTCAGAAATGACTAATGCATGAATGAATATGTTCCGACTTCAGAGGCTATGCTCTTAAGTGGTGATATGAGGTGTTAGTGTGGTCTGTCAAGATCCAACATCAGTAAGGATCATTAAAATCTTATCATTTTATAGAATAGCTGAAGCACAGGCTATTGGTCCTCAAGAACTGGTCAGAATTCTACCCAGTTTTGGGAGTGACATGTTGGATCCATGGAGCTTTAAAAATGAAATAAGAATTAGTAAAATGAATGGTTCTTATTATCCTTAGACTAAAGAACCAAAGGATAATCTAGAAATATAGGAATAGAGATTTGGAAAAATCCAGGCCATTAGGATGATTTAGGGTAATCTCAAGGAAGCAATCTGCAAAATCATTGCAACTAGGAAGCTGACATGTAATTAGGAAAGACTGTATTGACTAAAGAAAGGGTGGTGGACGGCTTTCAGAGAGAGCAAGAATGTGGAACTAGTAATTCAATATTAGCCAAGGGAGAAACCGGTCAGCTTAAAGATTCCAGGTTGATATGCAGACAGCTGATATTTAACAAAGATGCAAGTTCAGCGAAGAAAGGATAGTCTTTTTTTACAAATGATACTAGGACAATTGGAGATCCATAGCAAAAAAAGAAAAGAAAAGAAAGCTTCAATCCACACTTTACATCATATACAAAAATTAACCCAATGTATCAGAGACCTAAGTATAAAATTTAAAACTATAAGACTTCTAGAATAAAAACTTTGGGGAAAAGCTTTATGAGTTAGGCAGAGATTTCTAATATGTGACATCAAAAGCATGATTCACAAAAGAACAAACTAATAAATTGAACTTCATCAATGTTAAGAACTGTGCTCTTCAAAAGGCTGTTAAGAAAATGAGACAACCTACAGAGTGGGAGAAAACAGTTGTGAAGCATATTATCTTATAAAGGACTTGAATTCCAAATATTACAAAGTACCCTCCAAACTCAAAATCAGAAAATAAACAATCTGAATAATAAAATGGGAAAAAGATTTGAATGCATACTTCACCCAAGATATACAGATGGAATATAAGCACATAAAAACATACTCAACATTTTTTGTCATCAGGAAAATGTAAATCAAATGGAAACCATTATATTCCACTATCATAGGGATAGCAAAACAAAAAGAGTGATCACACCAAATATTAGCAAAAATGTGGAAAAACTAGAACTCTCATATCGTACATCGTGAGTGGGAATGTAAAATGGTACAGGCACTATGAAAAACCTTTTAGCAGTTTCCTAAAAGTTAAACATACACTACCCTATGATCCAGCCATTCCACTCATATTTACTCAAGAGAAAGGAAATCATATGTTCATACAAAGACTTGTACACAAATAGCCCCTTTATTTGTAATTGCCCCAAAACAGAAAAAACATGAATGCCAATCAACAGGTAAACCGATAAACTGTTGCATATTCATACAGTAGAATATTACTCACAATAAAAAGGAATGAACTAGTGATACACTGATATTTTGAATTTCAAAATAATTTTGCAGAGTGAAATAAGCAGGACAAAAAAGAGCACGTGGTATGATCACACCTTCAGTAAAACACAAACTAATCTTTAGTGGTAAAAAACAGATCAGTGATTGGGAACAGGGGCAGGAGGGATGATAAAGAAGCATGAGGAAGATTTGGGGGGTGACGGGTTTATTATCTTGATTGTGATGATAGTTTCGTGGGTATAACACATATCAAAATGTGTAAAATTGTTCTTTTTAAATATGAGATTTACTGTATGTCAATTATGTCTCAATAAAACTGTGAAGAGTACATACGTCCAAGTTCTAGCAATTTCTCTCCCTATTTCTTACTGCAGAGATGAGGGAAAGCCTTGAAACTCCCAGGAATGTACACTTTATCACAGGCTGCTTTGTTTCCTTCATGGGAGACTGGGGGAGGGACAGAAGATAGCATTATATTTTAGGAAACATTGGCTTTGGGAGAAATTTAAACAATTTCTGGGCTGAATAAATTTTGTACAAATTTCCCCACAATTACCAGGAATTCCTACAAATTACACACATACACCAACACACAAATACACGTGCTCTCCTCATATACTCCCAAAAGACAATCCAATAGAAAAAAAATGAGCAAGAGATCTGAACAAGTGATCTAAAGAAGGAGAACCATGCAGTTATGCTAGTAATTAAAAAGTATAAATTAAAAACACTTTGATAAAACCATTTCACACCCATTAAAATGAGAATAAAAGCTTGAATCGGGTAGTACGAAGCGCTAAGATGTAAAACAATTGGAAGTCGGATACTTCGTTGGGTGCACACAAAGACTACCAAATTAAGGATCAGTTTGTCAAAGCTGAAGATTCTCATACCCTACATGGAGAAAGTCCACTTCTTGGTACAAACCCTAGGGCAACAACGGTATATGCACATAAGAAAACACATAAGGTATCACAATAGTGAAAAATGGAACAATCTAAATGTCCTTTACCAGACGACACATAGATAAATTACAGCATATTCATGCAATAAAATTATGGAATTTTAGGGGCGCCTGGGTAGCGCAGTCGTTGGGCGTCTGCCTTCGGCTCAGGGCGTGATCCTCCGGGATCGAGTCCCACATCGGGCTCCTCTGCTGGGAGCCTGCTTCTTCCTCTCCCACTCCCCTGCTGTGTTCCCTCTCTCGCTGGCTGTCTCTCTGTCACATAAATAAATAAAATCTTAAAAAAAAAAAACATATGTACATTTAAAAAAAATTATGGAATTTTAGAGTGGCAAAAATGAATGAGCAAAAGCCACAGATATGAAAGACTTTTGAAACCTTAATGTTCAGGGAAAAACAAATTGTAGCGTAATTCACAGAATAGACGGTCATTTAAACAACATGTCCTATGTGCCTTGGGGTATATACCTATTAGTAAAGGTATATGTAAAGTAAATTAGTAAAGGTTTGTAAAGTAAAACTAACATGCGTGGCAATGATAAACTCTGAATTCAATGTAAGAGCATCATGGGTGGTTTCAACCGCATTGAGGATGTTTTATTTATTAACTTCAATTGTGGAGACTTGTATTATTCTTTATACTGCTTGTACATCAAAAATATTTCATAATCGTTTTTTTCAAAATAATTACTCTAAGCTGTTTGGTTTTTATGGCTTCCTTTGTTGTCCCATAAAATGAGTCTCTGCCCACTTTGCCAAACACAGAGCAGCTTAAGTTTGATTGTTAATCATGCCTGTGATTATATCATCACATCTGCGGTTGTTTCCACCCCCGCCTTTCGCTCAACCATACTCCATGACTGGGGTGAGAGACCAGCAGAGGATTTATAAGCCAGGAGGCTGTGCTCCCCTCCCCGCCAGACACACAGTACTCGTTCCTTCATCCCTCCATGCATGACCTCTAGCCTTCCATCATATGTTACCGGTGCTTTTTCCTTCAAGGTTTGTTTAAACCTTGACTGCTGCCTGATTTCAGGAGTTTTCAGTGTAGACTGAGGAACTGGAGAGGTGCTGGGGTTAGGATGACTATAGATTTTGAAGCCATTATGCAGGAAAGTTGGGATATTATGTAGGCTTTGTGTATTTGTTTTATAAATTTGTGTTGTTTCTCCAATTTCAACATACTTTCATTCAGACACTTGCACTTGAAAGTTCAAGTCTCTGTGTGAGAAAATTTCCAGATAGCTATGATTCAAAGTTATTCTATTAACACCTGATGATCCCAAGTGTTGGAAAACATGTGGAAGTTCATATATTTTTATAAATTGTGTTGGGTATGTAACCTGTTTCAACACCTTTGGAGGATAAGCTCTCAATTTCTGGTAAATGTAAAAATGTAAATACCTTTCCACTCATCAAGTCTACTTCCAGGAGGATTCCAGCAAGTGTGCACAATGAAACATATACAGGAATGTGGATTGCTGCATTCCTAGTGATAGTGATGAATTGAAAACAGACCAAATACCAGTCAACACTTGAATCCATAAAGAAATTGTGGAATGTTCTTATAATGGACAATAATAAAACAATGAAATAGATGGTCACATCTATATATCTGGGTTAAGTAAATTTCCAAATGGTAATGTTATATTAAAAAACAAAGCTATGATATTTTATACATGCTATAGAATCTCACTTGTGGAAAGTTCAAAGTTATAAAAACTAATACTCTGTGTCACTTATGGGTACATACACATGGATAAATAAAAACAAATATGGGTGGAAATAGTAAACATCAAATTCAGATTTTTTTGTGAGGTAAGGAGAAGAATGAGATTAGGGAGGAGTTTACTAAGGGTCCTCAACTTTATTTGTGATGTTCTGTTGTTGTTTTTACTGTTTTTGTTTTATTTTTTAATTTTTTTTTTGTTTGGGGGGGACAGGGAGGAGCAGAAGGAGAAGGAGTAGGAGACTCTTAAGCAGACTCCATGCTGAGCATGAAGCCCAATGCCGGGTTCAAACCCAGGACCCTGAGATCATTACCTGAGTCAAACCAACTGTTGGACACTCAACGAACTGAGCCACCCAGATGCCCCTGTTCTGACTGTTTTAAAGCAAATGCGTTAATTCAGTAATCATCTCTAAAATGAGACATTTTCCAAATTCAGGGTCAACTTTTTTTGGTAAGAGAATTTCTTAGGTTATGCTGAATATTTCCACTGCACCGTGTCTGGGGACAGCCATGTGTTAGTGATGTGAAAACTGATGGAAATAACACAGATGGTGACTGTGCAATCCTTCCGTGGTAAAGCTTCCCATCACTTTCACTGGGTAGTTCTATCCACCGATGCGCATTGCCTGGATGGATGATTTCATTTGAGGTTGCAAAATGGTGCTTTTCTAATTCCATCATTTTTTTTTTCATTTTATTAGTCTGAATTAGTCTGTCAGGAAAGAAAAGGATCTTTCTTCATCTGCAAGGGCTACTTAGCTATCCTGAAGTATAGCTCACACAAGAACCGTACTTCCTGTTTCCTTCTCACTATCAAGTTTCAGAATTAGGAGTTGCTTTTCTTTCTTTTAAAAAAAAATCTGAAAAAAAAAGACCAAATGTTAAGATTTTATAAAGCTGGGTGTTGAGTATCCGAGTGTTTATGCTATTCTCTAAACCTTTCTAAACTTTGAAATATTTTATGTTGAAATGTTTAATTGAACAGAAAAAAAAATCCCTATTTTTGTAAAGTTCAAAATACACTTGAAGCATTCTTACGACATGAAGAAGCTTGACCTAAACTTTGAGAGTAGAAGTTACATAAAATTTTTGAGACCTAATTACATTTGTTTAAAAGGTAGAAAGGAGGGGAAAAAAGAAATAAGCTAAAAATATAAACCAGTTGACTGTGGAGCACATACAGCCACTCAAGAGCCTGGTGGGGGAGTGAGAGCCATGCACAGCCCAGCAGTCTTGCCCTGGTCTGTCTTTTTCAAATGAGAACAAATGAGCAAGCCAAGCAAGCAACAAACAAACAAACAGAAAGACTAAAATGTTCTCTAAAGAGGCCAGAAAGACTCATGCGGGGAAAGCTGCCACAGCAGGCGGGAGGAGGAGGGAGCAGGAGAGGCAGAAGGGAGCTGAAAGGCCCCAGAAGCTGGCGGGGGTGTGCCAAGAAGAGGGTAGAAGGGAAGGGGTATTTTGATACATGCCTGGAAGGAGCACCAGCAGAAGACTTAAGACCCTAGGAATTCATCCACCACTTCTATTTGGGGACCTGTGAAGAAAGTGCACGCATAAACTTAGTTAAGCAGAACTATGTTTGGTGGAACTGGAGCCCAGGCAAGGCATCTAGAGCAAAGGTGAAGACCCTGGTTTCTGGAATCAGGAAAACCAGCGTGTGAATCTGGAGTCCACACTTGCCAAGCGGGTAACCCAAAAAGCCTGTTACTTGACCACTCTGGGCTTCGGTTTCTTCATTCCCAAAAGGGGATAAAATAAAACCTCTTCCTAGAGCTGTTGTCGCAGGATTAAGTGAGATCATTGTGAAATAGCCTAGTGGTTTTGAACAAACAGTTTCTATCCTTACAGCTATTATTATCATTCTTGTTTATTTAAATGTGCAAATCAGGTAATACAAATGTTATGCTATGTTATGAAAGCCACTCGGGTGGAAATGGCCATCATTTTGGTGATTATCATGTTATGCTCTAAAATAATTTTCTGTAAGAATAAGAAAGTCTGTGCGTACATCTATTTATGTTTTGCGTGCACCTAGAATACCAGTGTGGCCCAGGATTGTTCCAGAGAGCTTTTTGGTGAAAGAAGAAGGGAGGGAGCAAAGGTGGAGAGAAGGGCCTCTGGTCAAGTGGCCTCACCGATCTGGGCCCCAGCTGCCTCACCTGTAGAAATCCATAGACATGAGGTCCGCATTGAATAAACATTATTTCGACAACACTTGACTCTGTGTATCTTTGTACATACCTGGCAGAATAACGACCACCAGCATCTGTCACACTTGACTGCACCACCCACAGAATATGCCACTTAATGTTCCAGCAAAAATTTAGAGAATTTGGCAGTGAGTATGTATTTATGACTCTGTACATCACAAACACATTCTGATATATTGGCTGGTCCTAGATCAAATGGAAGGTGATATTTCAAAGAGACCATAAAACAGTTTGAAAGCTCTGAAAGCAATTATGAATGAGAGCCAGCAACCCTCCCAAAGGACCTAGACCTCCATCCCGGGAGGCCTCCAGGAAAGGTACCTGTCTTCCATAGCCTGTTTATAACCCTTTCCCTTGGCCTCTTCTCTGTGTCTTCTGAATTCTCTCATTTCCACCTTTCGCAGCTTTATGGAATTTGCTCTAACCAAGAGGCTGTCACCTTGAAGCTTACACTCCATGGTAGTGGCTGCTTATATGACTTTTTGCCTATTGAGACCAGAGCCCACCTTTTAGGGGCTCACCATCAGAGGGCCATTCTGCTTCTCTCTTCCTCTTTGCTTTCCCTCTGCAGAGGTGCAGGTCGGTGGATGCTAGAAATGCCCATCGACAACCAGGACACCCTCTCTTTGCTGGTCTGAGCAAGTGAGAGAAAAGCTCTGACACCCCACTCATGGGACACTGTTCCTAAGGTCAAACCACCCTCTTTCTTTTGTTTTCCCTAAGGGAATGAAGAATGTCAGAGAATGCCAAACAGCCATGTTTTCGAGTGATTAAGCAAAGCCTAAACTTCAAGAGACTGACACACAATAACACATCAGGCCTTCATACACAGATTCTCCATGCAAAAAAGGGGCCCTGAACCTTGCCCTGTGGGGACAGGACACACACAAACAACACAGACCCACCAATGCTCATATGGAAATGTATAATCCAGAGCAGATTCATCTGGCATGGACCAGATACAGAAATGCTGTGAGAATGCAGATTTTAGGTTGGGGGGAAAAAACAACACATTTTTGACATAGCAGTTGAAAAAAACCTTCTGAAGATTTTGCTCATTTGTGGGTCAGATCCCAGTGCCAAGTGCACAACAATCAGCAATCAGGTGGCACATTTGCACGGTCCTAGGCAATTGCTTCCTCGGAATGAGTCCATAAAAGGAAAAGCTGACATGAAGTGGTTGAATCTGGTGGATTTGAGCCACAGACAGAGCCCCATTTGCAAAATAACAACTCAATTTCTGAGGAGGAATAAAAGCAATTTTTGAAGAGGTTTTCTCACAATTCTGGCTGAGTTAAGAAAGGAGTGTAGGAGAAAAGCTTACTAAAGACAGGAACCATAAAATATGTGTTGCACTCTTGTGGCCTTAAGGCAGGATCTTAGGCACAAAAAGGACATAAAGATGGACAAGCATTGGACCCACTCTTGAGATAGGACATATGATCAGTTACTCAAATACAATATCAAATACTCAAAATGCAATAGGAAAAGATGAAAATTATGGTCAAAGAAGAGATTGGCTCCTATGGGAACCCTCATAAGGGATTCATGTATTCAGTTAATAAACATTTAGTGCCTATCTGTAACAAACACTGTACCAGGTCCTGGTAATGCAATGACAGAAGTCCCGCTCTTAGGTAGCTTCAAGTTTAGTAGATAGACAGAGTCATAGGCAAATAAGCCCAATAGAAGTTCCTGAGAAAGAGGGTTTGGTTTCATTAGAAGCAGTTAGAAAAAGAGAGAGACTAATGTCTTGAAGGCTGAGCCAGCACTTGGAGATACTTAGGGAATAACTTCTCACCAAGAGGACTGAATGCAATGTTATAAATGGGATTAACCCTTTCTGTTGAGGATGTTTGGGATCGGAATAGCCTCAAAAGCATGGGTTTGGCTAATCTTTTTGTTTAATTTTACCCCGTCTGAAAAACACAGAGGACATACCATTCACACCCATGGTTGCAGAAAAACAAGATGGATTGTGGCAGCAGTATCCAAAAGGTCCAAGATGTCTTTAAGAGGTTTCCAGAAGCTCACTTCACAGAGCTGTAAAATAAAAATCTTCACCATTGATACATAGGAAGTAGAGTTTAAGAAATACCTAAAAATTACGCATGGAATCCAAGATAATTTGCAGAACAAGATATGAACACATTGGGACGGCGGCAGTCACCTGAGCCGCGCGGTTCTGCATCCACCGCATGTGATGAGGCTGCCCTGCCTCACCGCTCCGCCAGCCGCCCGCTGACCGCGCCGGCACCCAGCGCACCCGGGAGGGCACCCGCCGCAGGGCCGTGACCTTGGCCGACGAGCCAGCCCGGCATCGCGCAGACCAGTAATTCCAGTATCTGAGATCTCATCGGACCAAGTGTGGGGTGACATGGCCCAGGGGAATAATTACACGCAGACCAGCAACGGGGTCGCAGACGAATCACCCAACATGCTGGTATACAGAAAGAAAGAAGAGTGCCTTTTCTACTTGTAGCCTCTAAATCATTAGTTTTTGGAGAGGAGGTTAAGATGGTGGAGGAGTAGGGGACCCCTTTTTCAGCCGGGCCCCTGAGTTGAGCTGGATAGGTACCAGACCAGCAGGAACATCCACGGAATCAGCCTGAGACGCAGGAAGATACATCTGGATCTCTACAAATGAACATCTCCAGCGCTGAGTATCGAGGTACGAAGCGGGGNTGCACAGATATTGGAAAATAAACAGAAGGGGGAGGGAGCCACCATGTCAGGGAGCCGGGAAGCGGTAGCCACCTGCACCGGGGAGCGGGTGGACCGCGGACCCGCACGCTGGAAACAGCAGACTGAGTCCGTGAGCCGGGAGCGTGCGCCACCAAGCATCTCATGGAGCTCCGGAGCTCCGGTGTGCTCACTGGATCCAGGCTGAGTCCGGTAGCTCTGGGAGCATGCACGGGGCAGCTGGCGACTGGCGGCTGGAGGGCCACCTGCACGGGGGAGCAGGCAGACTCGCGGTCAGCACCCGCGGGACACCAGACTGAGACGGGAGCTCCGGGAGCCTGCGCGGGGCGGCGGGCAACTGGCGGCTGGCGGGGTTGGAAACACAAAGGACAGAGACGCACCGGCCCTGGAGGTGAGGACTGGGATGCTGGGTGTGAGGCGCACAGCTTGGGATGCTGCAGGGTTGAGCAGCACCAACAGAAACAGAGTTAAAGTGGCCAGAACATCAGTGGAGAACGATCCGCGATCCCTCTGTTCTGAGACAGAGGCTGAATTTCAGCCGCTGCTGCTCTGACTCTCAGAAGAAGCATAGCAAACCGCCAGCGAAAGCCACCAGAGAACAAAAGCCCAGAAATACTGGCTCACAGGGTGCCCATCCCCATCCCCCCTTGCAAAGGACACGGAGACTCTACCCAAACAGGGTTTTCTGAGTACCAGCCAGCAAGCCCCTCCCCCAGAAGGCAGGCTGAAAAATCAAGAA
>NC_048233.1:5969875-5976920 GCF_002007445.2 Ailuropoda melanoleuca | reverse complement strand
AACTAGGATGATCGGTAGGGGAAGAAAGGGATAAAGAAGGGGAGTAATCAGAAGGGGGAATGAAACACGAGAGACTATGGACTATGAGAAGCAAACTGAAGACCAGAGGGGAGGGGGTGGGGGAATGGGATAGGCTGGTGATGTGTAGTAAGGAGGGCACGTATTGCATGGTGCACTGGGTGTTATACGCACCTAATGAAGCATCGAACTTTGCATCGGAATCCGGGGATGTACTGTATGGTGACTAACATAATATAATAATAAAATAAATTAAAATAAAAAGATCTGAACACGTTGAGCAATTTTTAAAGTTTAGAGAGAGGGTCATATTACCGTGTCCCCACCATAAGCACACACAGGCACACTCATGCACACTCACAAATACAACATTTTAGATGAAGCAGGTAAATTTCAGCCATGGTGCAGGGAAAAGACAATGGGCTTTTGAGCTGGGTAGATTTGAGCTCAAATCTGGCTAAACCATGCGATAATTCTGTAGCTTGGGCAAGCTATATGATGTCTCCGAGTTTCAATTTCCTTATCAGTATAAGAAATAATAATACCTACTCCGTGGTCTTGTTATGAATTTTAATAATAATATTACTTATGATCTGTTGAGTACTAACTCTGAACCAGGCAATGAGTAAACACTTTATATCATTTAGTTCTTACAACAACCCTGCAGTAGTAGGTATTTTAGAAATAAAGAAACTGAACCTCAGAGAAGCTAAGTAGCTGGTCTGTTTTTGCACAGTTGGAAAATGTTGGAGGCAAGATTCAAAATCTGCATTTATAAAAACTGTACTATCATCCCCTGCAAGGAGCCCAAGACAACATGTGAAGAATGGAAATCATTCAAGGAATGGGGCTCTCCATGTCCCACACATCTCTTCTCCTTGCTTCTCCCAGCACCTTAATTTCTCTCCAGCTCTCTCAATGTGTGGGTCCCTAAAATGTGTATGCTTCTAATTCATTTACTGAGGTCTCTGTATACCTTGGGCATATGTTTATTTCACTATTTCTCTGTGTGTGTGTGTCTGAAAGTCTCTTTCCATGTTAGAGAGTTTCTAAGTCTCTGCCTGGCTGTATCTGTATTTGTTTCTCTATACCTTTGTTTGTCACTAGATCAAAGGCCCAGATGTTGTCTTTTTATTCCACCCATCCCCCACTGGCTTCTTTTCCATTCCTCCCTCCCTCTTTTGTTCCAATAGCCTTCTCTCCAAACTGGACATAGTATAAGACAGATGGAATTAAATTTTTTGCTGGATTATAAAAATTATAATTTAAAAAGGAAATGGAAAGAGTATTCTTTTTTCTCTGTTTTGCTATAGTTCATGTACTCTTAGTTGTTGCCTGTCCCTTGAGAATCAGTGGTTACAGTTTTTAAAAATTGAAAGCTCTCCTACCTCTGGTGAAGTGTGAGCCAAAGGATGGATTAATTAAACGTTTATGGTTTCAAAACGACTCACCCAGTCAGCACTGCTCCAGGTCCCCTCCTGGTCACAAACACATACTCTAGTAGGAAACAATTCATTTGTTGTTTTTTATTAGAACACTAACATATACATGGCACTTCTTAGAAGAGGAGAATGTTTTATTTTTCCTTGTTTTTGAGGAAGAAAAAACATTCTCCAGTCCCACTTGTTTATGTAACCTTTAGAAGAGAGGTGGAGATATGCTCAATTCCACAGAAAAGCAAAAAATGAAAATTATTTCTCCCAAAAGCTTGGACACCCATATTTATAAACATAAGAAACCTAACAGAGTCGGCCATTGGAGGAAAAAAAAAATCTCAGCCTGCTGTGAGAATATGTTGTGTGTGGCCAGTGAAGAAAGTCTGGACAACCGAGAACATCTCAGTGCCGAAAGAGGGATAAGGGTCAAAAGGATAAAAGTCAACTAACCTTACCCAGTACCTTTCTGGAAAGAGAAGTCTGGATGATGATGAGAAAGGGAAGCTTTTCATCCTTCCTCAACAACTGGAAAACTCACTGCTAAAGAAAGCCTTTTCATGGTTGGGCAGAGGAAGACAGAGGGATGTGAGGGTTGATACATTTGATTCATGCAAAAGAAAAGCTGGGTACATGGGTAGAAGATTTAATTGAATTTAAATAAAAAACAATATATATATAAAAAAAGGTGTCAGCCCCAAAATGTATTTCATCTGTGACGTTCTCTGTATTCTGCCATCATAGCATATGTTGTCTGTATGTTGTACGGTACATTATATATCAGTGTTTTCTAGAAACCCCTAATCTGGGAATCACCATCTAGTGTGCACACAGCAAACCACAGACTTTCAGGCCTTATCAGACGGCAAACTGTAATCTGTAAGAAGCCCTAATATGTCCTGTAACATCTACACCGGTAAACGCTCTAACTTTTACAAATAAATTCCTGAAATCCAAACTCTCCATCTATAACATATTTGCATGACTTGCCAGCAAGGAACATTCTTCACTGGACATGTTTTGTGATTTGTCCTTAGTGCCCTCCAGAAGGTTCCTAAGTGATCAGGTCACTCCTGTTCCAAAATGTACACACCATCTTCCAACAATCCCTTCTGGAATCTTCCATGGCTCCCAGGCCTCCACGTTCTTTCACTTTTGGCAGACAGGTCATGTTTACCTGAAGGTTGGTGTCCACCACATCTCCCATCCTCTCTGGTTCCCCACAATCTACCAAAGCTGCTCAGCAAGTCTCCTGCACTGGAGTCCCCTTAGACCAGGAAGCCACATAAAGAGCATGTAGGAGCTGTAACTCCTCTTCAGCCAGGGCAGCTTCAATTTCCTCCTGGCCTGTTCATTCCAATTAGAGGGTCATTCTCTTAGACCAAAACACCAGGACTGGAGTGGACAACAGAGCTCCATGTTCTCTCTGTTGCCTCTCTGTCTGACCAGTAACCTGGAGCACTGAGCCTTGTACTTGATTCAGCATCAAATGTGTCCTTTGGGTTGTTTTGCATTTGTTATAATCTTTAATTCCTCAAAGCTTTAACAAGAGTTCATTTTGGAACGAATTACAGAGATGAAAGAGGAGAAACTTTTTCTTTTCTTCAAAATGGTGGATTTACCCTGGACTGAAGACTGGGAAAATTTGAGGGCTTGGAGTAAACAGGAAGATCACCTTAATGACTTCTTACCCCTGATCCTCCAGATCCCTAGAAAAACATTCCTCTTGCACTTCTAGCAATTGTCAAGAATCTCCTTGTCCCTTTTTCTCCCAACTCCAATCCCATATATTCCCTTGATCCTGTGTTACTATTAGACTGTAAGACACCCAGGACCAGAGGCCCCATTTATTCTTCGTAATCCTGAAGCTCCATGCAGAATGGACACTGTTGCATTGACAATGATACAACCACAAGATCACAATGGTCTGGGCTACTCTGAACCACTGAGTAGTTGCGAGGAACATGAGCTTTGAACATAAGTTCAAATCTTAACTATATGACTTCGGAAACATTTTCTAATGCTCCTATGATTTAATCTTTACTTATGCAACTAAACTGATAGTATTATTGTGATGAATACATCAGATAATATCTGAATGGTCAATAAATGGTACCAGGGATCTATATTATTTATCATCACCAACAGTAAAATGAAGACATGGAAGTTACCTCACAAGTTTATTTTGAAGATCAAATGAAAAAAATAAAGTAGGTTAAAAAGAACTGCCACCGATCTTGAAGGAGAAGGAAGGGAAGAATGAAGGGGGTGGGTAAGCAGAAGGGGGAATGAACCATGAGAGACTATGGACTCCGGAAAACAAACTGAGGGCTTCAGAGGGAAGGGGGGTGGGGGATAGGGATAGGCCAGTGATGTTATTAAGGAGGGCATGTATTGCATGGAGCACTGGGTGTTATACGCAAATAATGAATCATGGAACATTACCTCAAAAACTAAGGATGTACTGTATGGGGACTAACATAACATAATAAAAAATTATTATTAAAAAAAAAAAGAACTCCCACATTGCCGGCATTTAATAAATGTTAGTTTCTTTTCTTCCTTCAGAAAATGAATACTGTTATAAATTACCCTGGCATCAATTTTATAGATAAATTGAGTAATGTGATTAAAAGAGGGTTAACGTACAAACCACAACTAAATATTGATTTGCAAATTACTGGCATATTCAAATAAAATATCCTTAACTCTAAAATTGTCTCAAACTTAATTGAATTGACTTTGATTTTTCGTGAGGCACTTTGAAATTTAGAAGAAGGTATAGTGTTGTGTGGTGTGGTAGTATAGAGGAAAGAACAGGGAATTTATCTTAGAAGACCTGAGTTTCTATTCATGTGATGTCAGACAAAACACTGAACGCTCTTACTTTTCATCCACAAAGTAAGAGTCATAATAATTCTTGTTCAACTTATTATATAAGGTATTGGTATACAAATCAAATAGCTGAAAACATTTTGCAAGCTGCAAAGCATTATGTAGAAATTAGCTATTGTTGGGGAATGTGACTATAAATGTACTTAATATTATACACAGGAAGTTTAAGGAATAAGGTTAGAACTACACATAAATCTCTAATATTATTTTGTGGATCTACCAGAGTCCTCACTGAGGCCTTTTGATGGAAAGAAGCTATTTTAGGGCATGAGTGAACTACCAAGTCGTTACAAGATAATTTTTAAAAGAGAGTATAATCATGATTTTCATACAAGCATAAAATGAAATATCATCAAATATTTTTATTTAACTCATTAATCAGTAAGGGAGCCAGTAAGATGTCACACCAGGTCAAAAAAGAATTAAAAGAAACATATGTTTATATGAAGTAAAGGAAGGCTGAGATGAGTTTGCAAATAGATACAAAACCTGGTCTATCTGCAGGGCAATAGTCAATTGCACTCCAACAAACAAAACAAATTTGTAATATGGAAAGAATGCTTTGCATTAATATCAGTTTTATACAACTTAAAGAATTGTAAAATAGCTCAAAGAGAATGAGAAGGAAAGATAATCTGGATGGGAAAATTAGTCAAGACACCCAGAGATATGGATCTATATTTAAAAGTCCGTTTAAAAGGTTTTTATGATTTTTCCTGACAGCTGTAAGAAACTAGACAAGAGGTCCAAAATGGAGTCTCTTATGTTAAGTCCCATGTCACCAAACCAAGACTTAGCTTTCTCAGAAATGGCATCTTAAACCAGTCAGTCAGGAATCACCTAGTCAGCCCTAGATAGGTAATCTGCTGAGCGATCCCTCTCATCCCCTAAAAGAAAGTGACCTTGTTGTAACCAACTTGCTTTTCCACCCATGTAAAGTCCTTGTTCCTGCTCCCTTCTGCCTATGAAAGTCTTTTATTAGCTTCAAGGATCTAGATGTTTTTCTACTTCTGGCTAAGTAGTAGGAATGTATAGCTCCTCAGAGATCTGCTAGACTGGATGCTGCCCCATTCATGAATCATGGAATAAAGTCAATAAGATCTTTACAATTTACTCAATCTAATTTTGTTTTTTAATAGAACTAGGAACAAGGTTAATCCAATAACTAATTAGTTATTAGATCAATGCTAAGTACTTTCTGTGTGTTTAGGGGACAAAAGAAAGGGATTGTGGAGACCATGGGCTAGCTAATCGAATTAGGGGCTGAAGGGTCACACCCAACCCATAACCTAATAGAGGAAAAGGAGAAAAACAAAATAGGGTTTCCTTATCTACCTCCTAAACATCTGTGTCAAAATATTCCTGAAATGCAAAATTAGGGGCCATCAACCACATGGAGAGCATTGCCAAATACTCTTGAAAGCTCATGTGTCTAAAATCAACCTGTGAGAGATGAGATTTGGGACCATGAAAAGCAATGACATAGCAAAATCTCTGTGGTACTCCCATCCATCTTTTGCTCCAAATCTCCTCCCTTATTGAGATCCCCTCTTCCTTAACAAAACCTAATCTTTTGAAAGGTTCTGCTATGATCACAAATATTTAAGTCACTCCTTAATTTAAATTAAATGCCAGGAGTATTTGCAATTTAACCCTCAAACTTACCACAGAGATACTCTGTCCCCTAAATAATGGGTTCTTTGTTATTTTCCCTTTCTCCTATCCTTCCAGGATTCTAGAGGGAGATTCCGATTGTTCTGCTAGGTCACTGTTTTTCCCTACTTGGTACTCATCAGACTCACCTGCAAAGCTTGGTAATTGCTGTTTTCCATACCTTAGAGATTCTGATTTAATTGCTCTGGGCTATGGCTTGGACATTGGTCATGTTTTCAAATATCCGTGGGTAATTGTAACTTGTATTCAGGCTTGAAAACGATTAGTCTAAATCTATCTGCATGGAATATTTCCCAGTATATATGGTGCTATCTTGTGCCCACAGAGAATCAGACTTTGATGAAACTGACCCTATGGTTAGTTTCTACAATAGACATTCCTACTACTTAGCCAGAAGTAGAAAAACATCTAGATCCTTGAAGGCATTATTGGTGCCACTCAGCATTTTTTGTTTGTTTGTTTTTGAAAATGGTCATAGTATTTGTTACTTGCAACCAAGAGCATCTAAATTGGTTGGTATAGGATAAGCTATGCCATAGTAACAAACTTCAACATTTCAGGGATTAAATACACTTAAAGTTTATTTTTTCACCCCAAATCAAATGCAGACTAGTTGTGCCAACTGAGACAAACACACACCCTCCAAAGTAGAGTGAGCTTGGAAGAAGTATGTGATTTTATGTGTCAACTTGGTTAAGCTGTGGTGCTCAGTTTGATCAAACACTAGACATCGCCATGAAGGCATTTAATAGATGTGATTAACATTTACCATCGATTCATTTTAATAAAGAAGATGAAGTAAAGGGACATCCAGCTTACTGGTCTGCCCTACAAATTTCCTATATATATGGCTTGCCTTATAGCCATAAGACAATCTACTTTGGTGGCATAAACTTGGTTTTGCAACTTAGTGGACATACAGACATGATAAAGTGATATACCTTCTTTTATTTTTATTTTTTTAAAGATTTTATTTATTTATTCAACAGAGATAGAGACAGCCAGTGAGAGAAGGAACACAAGCA
>NC_048233.1:5861914-5969775 GCF_002007445.2 Ailuropoda melanoleuca | reverse complement strand
CTCATAGCGGAGGAGCCTGATGTGGGGCTCGATCCCATAATGCCAGGATCACGCCCTGAGCGGAAGGCAGAAGCTTCACGGCTTTGCCACCCAGGCGAGGCCTACCTTCTTTTAAACCTCACTCTTCATTCTGATAAAATGAAGATAGTGATACCTAACCCATTAGGTACTTAAGAGGGTTAAATGAGGTAATTTCTGATGAGGGAACAGAAGGCAAGCTGAGGACAAAGCAGAAACTGACGCCCTGCAACACCCTCCCAACATGGGATGTATGTGACATTCCTCAGGCACTCCTGGCTGCCCTAAAGGACAAAGAAATAGTTAACCTGTAGATACCACAATCCTGCAAGACTTAAGTCTCCCTCAGTTTACAAATGTCTTGGCAGTTTACAAGAAGGAAGCATTTCTACCAATAACCTAGCTTCTGGAAGGGAATGTAGATACAATTTAATGTCTTTATAATCTGNCTAACGGAGCTTCCAGAAGGGAATGTAGATACAATTAAATGTCCTTATAATATGCAGGCTCCAGGAAGTTCCCAACCATCTTAATGTTAATGCCTTGCTAGAGGGAAAAACAACCTTAACTTGACAATGGCAAGGCCTCAGGTATCTTGTGAATCTTCTTTAACATTTGAAAGTACTTTCTCAACCTCCCTTTCTCCTTACCTACCCCAAGCCCATGGTATATAATTAGCCACCCCTCACAACCCCGTGCAGCAGCTCTTTCTGCCCAGGGGTCCTGTCCCCGTGCTTTAATAAACCACCAGTTTTGCACCAAAGACGCCTCAAGAATTCTTTCTTGGTCATCGGCTCCGGACTCCACTCCACTGAACCTCACGTGTATTCCGTGTCCTCATCAATAAGGGCTTATCAAATGGGAGATCGAGTGTCCTGGGTATATACTTTCTGGTAATCTATAACATCTCCATGGGGTCACTAGTGTCTTGGGCTAGATGGAATCTCCCAGCATTTTCTAACTTTATTCTCTGTTTTCAACAAAATGCACCCCCACCACACACACAATATATTCTAGCATATATCTGCCCAGGAGCAGGGTCCCCATAGATGTCCATTCCATGTGAGAACTGTTCTCTCGGGGCCCTGAGTTGACTATAGAAAGAGTAACAAGGCACACAGCAACAGGGGGATGAGGAATGAAGCCCAGATTGTGCTTGCCCTAGACCTAGGTTTTGGTGTTCTCTGAAGCCAGGAGGAAAGAGTTGAAAAATGGTACCTGAGGACAGCTAGATGTGGGAATATCAGAGAGGGACAGAAAGCAGTAAGAGAAGGGTATAGAGCTGTCCCTAGATTTTTGGCCCAAGTTGACATTCTTTTAAATCCATTATAAAAATAAAAGAGAAAGGATAAAAATAATTTTATTGGATAAATGCTACTGCTTTCAGTTCTCCCATGGCAAGGACAAAAGCAAGAAATTCATTCCTGGATTTTGCCAAATCACAGAAAAGCACATAAGAGGGATAGTCTAATTCCCAAGCGGCATTATAGAAAACATCAGAATGAATGAAATTTAAGCCTGAATGCAAACATCTGTGGAATTTTTACTTAGAGGAGAGAAAAAAGAATGTGAGATTAAGACCTACAGCATCTGAAAGAGTAGGTTAATAAAAATAATAAGTATTTACCACAGTTTTGTAACTCAAATGGCACTCCCACATGTCAAAGATTTTCTGGAACATCAACATCCTTGAGAAACCACAATGTTTACCCCATGTTTAACATGCACATAATGTACCCATGAGTGTTGTTTTTGCCTTCCCAGACCTCTTTCATCCCTCTTCTGCTACAGAAGCTTTCTTTCTTTCGAGAATCCATTCCAACTGGTTTAGGTAGGGCTGCCCTGACACCAATATGCCCTTCCTAAGCCTTGCCAAAGGTGTGTTTCTATGACCCAGGCCTGGTCTCTTACAGCATGTCAACCCTCAGCCCAGAAGCAATTGCTCAGAAACAGGCACATAACCCAAACAGGGCTAACCAGAGCCTTCCCTGTGGTTGGATATATAGACTTTGAGAAAGAGCAAGGAGCTTTTTTCTTCTCTGAGATCAGAAAAACTGAGGACCAGAAATCCTGGAGAGGCATGGAGCCAGCTATGCCATTGCATTGGTGCCTGCTGAGAACAAAGACAATGAAGGGAAAAGGAAGGACTTTCAAGAGATGAAGAGAAACTCAACTCTGATGACAGCCTCCCAACAGGGAGCCATGCTTTCTCAGTCCCTAAGGAAATCCTTGAATGACTAGTACCAATAAAAAAGGGGCTACTCAGGTAGTGTAGACCCCTATAGAAAGGCCGTCCTCATTAACCTCCTGAGCTGGGTCCATGGGGGATAAGGGCAATGGACCATCCTGTCCTTAAGAGCCAGTGTGGCTCTCCAAGGAACTCCGTGCTCTGACACATGGACACTGTTCTATCTCTGTCAAGAATCAGATGGTGTCTGCACTACAGACTTGTTCTCCTCTTTCCCTTTGACTAAGATATTTAATTTTTTTTTATTTGGGTATAGTTGAATATTTAGTGAAAAGTCCCTTCAGATAAAATCTTACCTAATTGAGGCCACGCAAAAGGACATGTCCTAACCTGCCCCCCAGCATCTTCTAAGTCTCTCAATCATGAACATCAGTACAATTTCTAAAGCAGCTACCATGGGTACAGTTACAGGAAGTAGAGGGAGTGCCAAGTGTGCACTTAACCTTACAATAAAGCCTTCCTAGGAGGGTCTCATCATGATTGTCTTAAATGGAAGCTTAAACTGGAGTGTGTGTGTGTGTGTGTGTGTGTGTGTGTGTGTGCATATGCAGAAGGGAGGGGTGTGTTTGTGGGAAGGGGAGAAGGAGAAGAAACAAGCTGAGGAACACTCAAACCTGTACCCCTTGAAAGCAGAAGAGTGAAGACAAAGCGCTGGGGGTGAGGGACACTGGAATACTCAAGTGACAATTTCATCTCAAAAGTCAGGGTCTACGCTGACTCCAGGGCACTAATGGGAAAGCCAGTGTACTTGTACTCAGGCTTCAACTCAGTCCTAGTCCAATGTGGGTGTGGAGAAAATAAAAGAAATGAAGCAAAAGGCAAAAGTAGGAGATGTTCAAACAAATTCCTAAAATAAAAAAAAAATGTAAAACATCAAGTGGGATGAGAGGAAGATATTTTAATGCTCATAAAAACCTAAAACCAAAAACTGAAATGTCTCCTATGACTTTTAGCTGAATACTTTAATCATTCTTATTAAGGGAGTGGGGAGGAAAAAAGAAGAACCAGAAAGCATACCTGGGCTAAATTTCAATGTTAACATGTGTTGACTGTAATGAGGAAGGTAAACTCTTAAGCCTTGCTGTGCTCATCTGTAACAGGAGCATGATAATGCTTGCCTTTCAGGACTGTTGGTGGGGGGTGAATGCCAACATGCAAGATGACAAATACCCAGGACGGTGTCTGGTAGGCAATAAGTTTGTCCACTTACCTCTGCTCCATGATCTGGCTGTGTTCCTAGTGCCCAGGCCAGGGCTTCTAAGTAACAGTGCCTGACCTTCTGCCCTGGTCCTGATGCTAATGGGCATATGTCCCAAACTCAGGTGTGTGCATTACCAATGGCTAGGAGATTGTCTCCTCTTCCTGGAAAGGGAAAGGCAGTGGATGGGCTGGTCCAGCACAAGTAGAAGTCCACCTGCCATGCTGGCATCACCTTTCACTAGGCCCCGGTTGTTTCCCAGCTACTACTTTCGTGTTCACATAAAGCAACTCATGGGGCTTAAGTGAAATTGCAGAGTGAGAACCATCCATAGCAAATACCTCTTTTCCAAAACCATATGCTGGGCCCCAGGCCAAACAGCAGGACTCATGCCTGCCTCTGATTTCCTTGAATCAGCTGCCAGTGGCTTTGCAGCTCGGCTCCCCAGGTTTCTTGTAAAACAGCTTAAGTCTTCAAAAAAGCAGTGACTGTACAGATACAAAAGAATGGCAGGTTTGCCAAAATACTCCCAGGTACTGTGTCATTGAGTGAGATGTGAGAGAGCTAGGAGGGTGATTATCCCTTCACACACAGGTGTTTGAAGATACAGATCTTCTTGGATGCTTTAGAGTAGAGGGTGTCAGGTAGAAAGAGAGGGAAGAGTGGTTATTCTTTTTTAAGAACTTATTTTTCTAATTTCAAAGTAATGCATATTTAATGGAGAAAATCTAAATGCCATGTGATAGTCAAGGCACTTAACATCAGCTCCTATAACAAACAACCTCAAAATCCCAATAGATTAACAGAATAAAAATATATTTCTCACACAAAGTTGAATAAATATGTCCCTAGGTGTGTGACTCTCTTTGGTGGCTCCCCTCCAAGCAGTGACTTACAGATCCAGTAGTCTTCATTCTTGCTGCACTGTAGTCCCCAGGGCCTCAGAGTCATCACCTAGACCCTCTGTATCATTTGACCAGTCATAAGCAGATAGAAAGAAATCCAGAGAGGAGTTCTCTGGATTTTCTAAAGTGAGGACTATAAGTACTTTACTTTTTCTATATCCCACTGGCCAGAGCTGATCCCATGGCCAATTGACATGCAAGGAGGCTGGGAAACATCGTTTTTCCTGTGTGCCTAGAAGGAAAATAGCATTGGTAGGGCCAATGCAGAGCTCCTCCTCTGCCACACCACCTAACAGCAATAGGGCACAACAGATCACCTATAACCCAATGACCTTGAGACAGTTCACTGTTAACAACGTGGCTCATATCTTTTGTAACCTTTTTCCATGCATATGTAGTCAAATATACTTGCAAAATGGTATTATACAACAATATACTCTTTTATAGAATTTTTTTAAAACTCTGCAACTTAACTACAAACATTTCTCAATAACCCAACCTTAAGAGGCTGCATGGTATTGCTGTCTATATGGTCACCATGAGTGATTATATCAACCTGTGGTGAGATTGGTTCCAATTCAGTTACTAGATAGTCTCAGTTTTCTTTCATAAACTACAATGTAATATAAACATACATAATGTTTTTGTTTATTTACTCAGGATAAATTCCTAGAAATGAAGTAAATCAAAGGGAAATACATTCTTCAGGGCTGATAAAGTAGCTTCAAAATGCTAATTTTTCTAGGGTTTTATTTTGGGAAGTTTAACCACCATGACAATGTTTTTTTGCAAATCTTCACTGAGTTCTAAGAGAACAATTCTCTCTCTAAAGGTATCCTGGCTAAAGCACCTTCCTCAGCTCCTATTTTCTGAAGAAATAAACTTAATTTTGGCAAGTTAGGAGGAAGGAAATACACAGTTGTGGGGACTAAAGTTGAATGAGCCCATGCTGCACACCAGGCATAATGCGAGATGTCTCACAAAGAATTATATTTAATATTTATGACGAGATTGAGAGGTATGTAAGTATTACCCTAGTATTGTGAAGAGCACTAAGATTCAAGAAGTCTCAGTTATTTGCCCAAGACTATTAATGATATAGTCAGAACTCAAATAGGACTTGCCTCAGGCGAGATTATAAGACTGATGAATGAAACTTGTTCTCTGTTCTTTCCCCTTCCTCATCTTTGGGTCCCCATGATTCTCTTATCTCTAACCCTGTTACTTTAACAAAGCAGAACAAGCTCCACAGACTATGACAAAGGGCACTCGTCAGAGAATCAGAAGAACTAAGCTGAGATCCCATCTGTATTTTTTTTTAACCAATATGTTAGCGATGTTTACCTTGGTGAATCTGTTTTCTCATCTGTAGAAAAAGGAGTTCATACCAAATAACCTCTACATCTCTTTAATGTTCACAACTTATAGACAAACAGCACTAGACTTAATGTCCAGAGACCAAGACTTGAAGTTCGGCTTTGTCACCTACATGTTGAGTAAACCTGGCAAGTCACTACTACCTTGAGCTTCAGTCTCCCTAACCATAAGTGAGAAATGTAGCCCAAATGAATCTCAGATTCTTTTTAGGCCTGATTCCAGAACTCTTTTGCAGAGCCTAGCTAAATTCTTGACATATAGTTGGGGTATAATAAATGTTGACTATTCGCTCTTCAAGACTCTCCATTCTGACACCCCCAAAAGGTACTGAATATAAAGCTATTGTATTGAATTGGGATCCCACTTACCCTGGTGTTAATCTACAAGACAGACAGACTTTTGATGCAGAACCTTAGCTATGATATCATGTCCATGTCCACTTCCCATTAATCCAGACATATAATTTTGCCATAGCTATAGGGTGCTTCACTTGGATGTAAATAAATGTTTACTAGGAAAATATGATCAAATATGCTTCATTAGTAATCTGGGGCTCTTTATGCTCCCTCAACAGTTCCAGTGAGAAAAGACCACAAGAACAATAACTTATGGTACAACTATTTTTGACCTCTTGGCTTGCTCAATGCTTTTTGAAAATTTTGGCAGGTCATTCTACGTGTAAATCCAAAGACCTTAGTCTACTACTAGGCATTATGGATAGAGCCAAATGTCATAGTGGAATTGTAGTCCTGGCACCATGGTTCCCAATAATTTTGAGTTCACAGATCTCTTGGACAACCTAATTAAAGACTATGTAAGTTCTGTCTCCAGAAAAGTGCATATATGCACTCTCTCTCTCTCTCTCTCTCTCTCTCTCTCTCTCAACACACACACACACACACACACACATACACGGGTAAGTTTTGAAATATCAAACATTGGGTTCAGTCCTGGAGGTCCCTTGCAGATGCTGGCTCTTTATTTGCTGGATTGCAGGGATATCAGGAGAGTTCCTAGAGGGAGGTCAGAATACCTGGGATTGTGGGTCAGTAGGAGGATTTGGAACCAGTACGGAGGCATTTGGATGTTTTAATACCCAATACAGATATACTGGTGTAAACCACTGAGTAGCAGACTGGCAGATACACACAACATTCTGCATGCAAATTCAAGGGATTCAGGAACCTCTTAGTTGTTCATGGCTACCAAATAAAGAATCTCCATATTATTGGGCTTTTTTTCTGAAAATAAGATAAAATAAAGCCACTTAGTTATGTGATTTAGGTGTGGTTACTTTATCTCTTGAGGTGTTTTTGCACCTATAAAATAAATAAATAAGACTTACTATCTAAATCTCCTGCCATGATATCAAGTCTATGGTCAATAATTTAGTGAATGACTGCATCTCTTGTGATATTTGTTGTTTAAGAGTCCAAATGCTGCTTCCTCAAACCCTTTTATGGAGCTAATAGGGTATAAATAAATTGGCATGGGGTCAACCATGCAGAATAGTTTTCTAAAATGAGTCATGAATTGCCTTGAGTTAAAAACTTGTTTTGCAGCCATGGGAGTTAGAGGACAGCTGGTCATCAGAATCTGTATAATAACATTTCCTGGATTTGAATGCTTTGTGGAGTCACCTTTGGGATCTATTACTCAAAGCAATTCCAGCTTCTTTACCTTCTTTTTAGTCTTATTTTCAGGATGAAATAGAAACGAAAGGCTCTGGAAATGTTCTGACCAAGGTGAGTTGCAAGAAGGTATTTTTCACCAAATGACAACCTTTCCTCATTCATGTGTGTTACTTCCACAGCTGTATTTTGGATAATCTCTCCTTTTTCTCCCCTTTTCCCTTTTTCCATCATTCAAGTTGCTTTCAAAATCCTACTCCACTGTGAAGCAAAGGCCACCATGTTGTACAAACTCTCATTTTATTTTCTGTGCACCTGGAGCTTTTTGATGCAGTGGTACTCCATGAAGCTTTCTTGATGAACCCAAAAGATTATTAAAGATTTTACCTGCTTGTCCAACCTGGAAACTCCTGTTTCCCATCTTCTTCAGGGTCCAAAAATGCACTATGCAAGTTTTAGCTATTTCTGAGCCTATCTGTTCCTCAGTATAGCCTGACTCTTCCCCCAGGTATATGCCTCTGCATGCATATCACCAACTCTAAGATCATCCATGGGCCTTGGATGGGAATGAGTATAACTCACATAGAGTCAATAAAGAGACAAATCCTGCAAGAGCAGAGGGTAGATGCTGGATAACAGAGGAAGTATGGTTGTATAGGTGGGAAGGCCAGGCTCTGCATTACTAGGAAGACCAGGTCAATTCAAATCTTTTATGGTGACAAGCAGGAAGGTGTTTGAGCATAGTTGTATTAAGACAGACTTTGTGATGTCATCCAAGCTGATACTCAGGTTTCTAGACAATGTTTTTTGCTCTGGTCATCTTGTACTAGTTTCCCATCCTTTTACCCACATGAACATAGCTAAGTTTGCCAGGGATTTGTAAATGACCTGGGTGAAAAGACACATATAAACAAGGTTATGAATTCCTCTATGACCATATTGCTGATGAATTCAGAGACTTTCATGTACTCTGAAAGTACAGTGCACAGTGAAAAATTTGAGCTGAACATTAACATTATTTTTCTTAGAATCTTAGGTGAAACCAGAATGACCTGAGACAAAGGGTATCAGACATTCCCATCAACTGGCTTTCAAATGTGACCAGCTTACATGCCAGCTCTTTGCTTCAGGTCCTAAGTAAAGAACTCTACAAACCCAGGGAGGACAAGCTTTTTTTCCTAGCAGAAAAACGTGGGCAAGATCAGCAGCCGCAGCCCTGAATGTTTGAAAACAAACCCCTCTTGGGGCAGTTTCCAGGGTGACATTGGAGCCAGAAAGGGATCAATGGCCATCAGGAGAATGTGTGAAATTCTTTCATGGATGGAATCACAGCCACTTACCAGGCGAAGGGCAAGCCCAGCATGGGTGGGAAGCTGTCACTTCTAGATGGTACTTGGGGAATATTCCAGGACATATTTGAAAGGAAAAAGAGGCTTCCAACAGAAAGCAGAGTTAGCAGATAAAAGAACAAAATAATGTGGTTTGCTGATGTTGATGTTTTTTTACTAAAATTCCAGACAGAGAATATTTCAAAGGAACAAGAGGCCAGAATATGGGACGGGTTCTGATTGAACTAACACTGAGAGCTTACTAAGTGCTAAGCATCAGGTCAGATGTTTCGTAGGTGTTATTTTATCAGAAACCCTGTAAGAGTTAGGCTGTTATTTTTCTCCTGTTCAGTTGAAATGTTGGAATGGACATGAATTTAGATGTTTTCCTGTTTACAGTTTAATGAATTTTGACAATTATACACATGAATAACCACCTTTTTTCATCACCCAAGAAAGTTTCCTGATGTCCCTTTGATATCAAAATCTTTCCCCCAAAGGTCAACCACTCTTCAATTTTCTATTATTTGTTATTTTAGCCTATTGTACTGATTTGCTAGGGCTGTCATTAACACAGTATGGATGTCTTAAACATACTGGATGTCTTAAACAACGGAAATTTATTTTCTCCTAATTGTGGAAGCTGAAGTCCAAAATCAGTGTTAGCAGAGTTGGTTTTTTCTGAAGCCTCTGTCCTTGGCCTACAGATGACTACCTTCTCTCTGTGTCTTCTTATGGTCTTTCCTCTGTGTGTGTGCTTCCTAATCTCTTCTTATAAGGACACCAGTCAGATTGGATTAGGGCCCACCCTAATAACCTCATTTTAACTTAATCACTTCCTTAAAGTCCCTATCTCCAAATATGGTCACTTTCTGAGGGACTGGGGGTAAGGTCTTCAACATAGGGGTTTGGAAAGACACAATTCAGCCTATAACACCTATTCCTGAACTTCGTATAAATCTAACCATACAGATTATACTCTTGCATTTGGCCTCTTTAGCCTGAAGGGAAGAAAAAATTCTCTACCCTCATGGTCTTCCAGCTGAAATAAGAAATAAATTTGTAGGAGACAGATTAATAGGAGAAAAAAAAACCCCACAAAGTTTTATTACATGTGCACAGAGGCCCAGTTATGAAATTGAGTTATTAAAGAGATGACCAAGGCAGGGAGTTTTTATACTTTTTAGATAAAGAAACAATAAATCTGTGAGGAATTGACAAGACAAAGAAAATTTACCTTTGGGAGCTTCAATTAGTAAGGGATTCTAAACAGAATTTGGGCTGGGGTAGTAAATTAGTACTTTCTGGGCTCTAAATTTCCTATCACTGGTGAAGGATGTCTCCTCATCTCCTGGTACAGGGGAGCTATCTTTCACATGGGAGATTTATTTCCTGCTTTCAGAGGACAGAGGAGGATCTGAGTATCCTTCTTGCATAGGCTGTCTTATTGTCTTTTTGTACATATGTGTCAATTTCTTTCGGGTAAATATCTGGGGGTGAAATTGCAGGGGCACAGGGAAGGTGCAGGGTTAATTTCAAAAGAGCATACCAAACAGTTTTCCAAAGTGGCGGTACCGTTTTCCAAGTCCACCAACCGTATTAGAGATCTCCAGTTCCTGCACATCTTTGTCAATACTTGGTATTATCAGTCTTCTCAGATTTAATCGCTCTCATATGTGGAATAGTATCACATTGTGGTTTTCATTGAATTTGCCCAAAACCTAGTTATGTTGAGTCCCGTTGCATGTTCTTATGGATGTTTTATACATCTTAGTGAAGTGTATAGTCAAGGGTTTTTTTTGTTTTTGTTTTTGTTTTTTGCCATTTTAAAAACAATAGAATTGTCTTTCTTGCTACTGATTTGTGGGACTCCTTCAACATTCTGTATAAAAGTATTTGTCAGATAAGTGTATTGAGAATATCTTCTTCCAGTCTGTGCCTTGCTTTTCCATTTTTTTAGTGTTATTTTTTGATAAAAAATTTTTAATGTTATAAATGTTGCCATTTTTCTTTTATAGTTTAATGTTTTTGATGTCCTATTCTGAGAAATTTTTGCCTAAGCAATAGTAGTAAATATACTTCCCTATGTTTTCTTCTAGAAGCTTTATCGTTTTACTTTTTACATTTTGTTCTATGATCCATGTTAAACTAATTTCTGAGTTTGGTATAAGCTAGTGTTTGCAGTTCATTTTTCTTTCCATATAGAATCTAATTGTCCGAACACCATTTATTTAAAGACTTTCTGTTCTCCATTGAATTGTCCTGGTGACCATCAAAAATGCAATTGACCATATCTGGGTAGGTTTATTTCTGGGCTTTTTATTGTGCTCCATTGATCTATCTGTTAATTCTAATGTCAGTATCACCCTCTCCTGGTTATTGTACTCTTAAAACAAATCTTGAAATCAGGTGATATAACTCCTCCAACTTTATTGTTTTTTTCAAGATTGTATTGGAAAATTTAGTTTTATTGTATTTACATATAAATTCTAGAATAAATATGTCAGTTGCTACAAAAAGAAGTCTCCTGGGATTTTTGCTAAGATTTCATTGATTGTTGTAAGCAAGTTGGGAAGAGTTGCCATCTTACTGATATTGAGTCTTCTAATTCATGGATGTAGGATATCTCTCCATTTATTTAGGTCTTCTTCAATTTCTTCCAGTAATATTTTCTAATTTTCAATGAAGAGGTTTTTTTTCTTTTTAAAGATTTATTTCTTTATTTTAGAGAGAGAGAGAGCATGAGAGTACAGGGGGAGGGGAGGGACAGAGGCAGAGAAACAGAAACTTCAGCAGACTCCACACTGAGCGCAGAGCCCAATGCCGGGCTTGATCTCACAACCCTGAGATCATGACCTGACTGGAGTATGACACTTCATTGACTGTTCCACCCAGGTGTGCCAATGCAGAGGTTTTATATATCGCCATGAAATTTGTTCCTAAGTATTTTATATTTTTTATCTTTTGTAAATCATATTTAATTTTTTTTTATTTTCCAGGGTGGTTTTTTTTGTGGGTATACAGAAACAAAATTATTTTTACATATTCCCCCATATTTTACAGTTACTTATTATTTCTAGTATTTTATTGACTTCTTAAAATTGTCTATAGATATAATCATACTAGGTATAAATTAAGAGAGTTTGACTTCTTTCCTTTTCACTCTTTATGCTTTTTATTCCCTTATCTTGGCTTATCACACAGGCTGGGGCTTCCAGTACAATGTTGAATAAAAGTAGTGGAAGCAAACATCCTTGTTTTTGTCCTTATCTTAGGAGAAAGGCATTCAATATTTCACCTAAAATATGCTGCTAGCTATAGGTTTTTCATAGATTTTATTTATCACATTGCAGAAGTTCCCTTCTATTCCTAGGTTATTGAAAGGTATGCTTCCTTTGTTTATGTGAGTAAGTGTTAAATTTTGTGAAATGCTTTTTCTGCATCTATGGAGATGTTTGTAGATTAGTGTAGTAAATTACATTAATTGAATTTTAATGTTAAATAAATTTTGCCTTCCTAAATAAGTTCTACTTGGTTGTATACTATATATGTGTGTGTGTGTGTGTGTGTGTGTATAATGTATATCTAGATAAAATTTATAACATTTTATTCAGAATTTGTATACAGAGATCCTTATGTAGTCACCAAATTAGTAAGTGGGGAGCCAAAATTTGAACTTATGTCTATTTGATTTTGCATCGAGTGTTCTTTCTAATATAACATCCTCCTATATTCCACTGAAGCATGTCTGGAAGAATGTGTTTTTTTATTATTTTTAATTTTTTTAAGATTTTATTTATCTATTTTAGAGAGAGAGAGAACACGAGCAGAGGGAGAGGGAGAAGCAGGGGCTCAATCCCAGGGTCCCAGGATCATGACCTGAGCCGAAGGCAGCCGCTTAACCGAGTCACCCATGTGCCCCAGAATGTGCTTTTTTTAGACATCTGTGGAGACCCTAGAAGGTCTACCAAGTAGCTGGTATCATTGAGATGTTCCTGTTTGCTCTGTGGTGGGAAACCACTGAGAATTGATAAAGTGAGCTGGGGAGATAGGACCTGAGGGCATATCCCCTTCAGGGAGATATTGGGAGAAATTAGAGTCTTCATTATCAGTTAAACCTACCTTAATACCAGTAGGAAAATGGTCTACTCAAACTGAAGTGTATTGTCAAGTTAATGAAATTGGAGAAAAGATACTTAGGTTCTGTTCTCAGTTCTGCTGTAAGTTAGATGTACCTGTATATAACATTTTAATCTTTCTATGTTAGCAAATACTTACTGAAGATTACGTAAAGTGCAAGATAAGTGCATCAATTATTAACAATTAAATCCCAAGTTGACCTTAATAATGGGTCATCAATATTTACTTGCATTTTTGTTTATGTAGATTTTGGTTATATTCTTCTAAAAAATCAAGTATCCTATGTACATTCCCTTATTAGAGGAAGAACATTTCAAAATACTTTGTAAAAATATGTGAAAATAGACAGAAAAAGGCAATACAGAGAACGAGCAGAAAATTGGGCCCAATTCTCCCACTTCATTTATGTCATGTGCAGTGGTTAGCTTTCAAGGTCACCAAGGAGAGCAAATTCCATTGAAATAGAAGTGGAATTCTCCAAAAGAAAATTTAAACTCAGGGTAGGACTAGTACCTGAGGCTCAAAAGCCAACTCTCTATTCATAAAATAGGTATTTTAAGTCAATAACATTTGAAACAATGGGTTAAATAGTGCCTTGGCACATCATGCCTTGAGCATAAAGCTATCTATAAATTCATAAGGGGAATTATATTTATAAAAATCAGTAATAACAGAAATGATGAAACATCATCTTGGCCAGTACTCAACTTCAGATACTGAGTCCATCTGTCCATTAAAGGTCAAAAAAAGTCCATAGTCCTTTGTCTCAGGATAAATCCATGCAGCTTCTAAATGGAGCTGAACTGCATGTGTTTCTCATTCATCTAAGACTTAAGCGCTGCAAAACCTCCTCAGAAGGGCAATCCGATGTCAGGCTGATAACCTCTACTCTTCCATGCTAAATTAAGTCCTTGTAGAACTTCAAGAGTCCATGGTCAGAGGCCCAGAGGAGACCATGGTTCTTGGAGATGTGACCCGGGGGAGGAAGGTCCTCACAAACCTGCCAGGGGCTCACAATGAGGAACGCCTGTTTCCCCCGTCTATTTGGATCTGGGTAACCAACACTTCCTCAGCCTGGCTGACTTCCCCCCCCCCTTTTTTTTTTTTTTGTAAATGAGTGCCTGACAGCTGGGAATGGTATCCTGAAACCCCTTCTTTGTTTCTCCCTGAAGTGATGATGAATTCATGGGTTCGCCTAAGAAAAATAAACCCAGGACTTCCGGCTGCTGGCTTCTGTACTTTGTTCCCCAGATTACATAAAAGGCTTATTCCTCTTTCAAACACAAGGAATTATCCCCAGATCAAAGTCAAAGCCCTTGAAACAAGTGATAAATGATTAAGATGCACTGGCCCCTGGCTATCCCTGAAAGGGATTCTGTGGTGAGGAAGCAAATCTGGTTCCAATAGTGGTAGCAGAAGTTAAGTACTTTATAATCCTATTATAATGGGAAAAGGATCGGACCCTTGGGGCTTGAGCAGGCTTTTACTTGACTGGTCATTAGGTTTGGAAGGCATGGTTGGTCATGGAGTATGTCTAAATATGGGTATTCAGTCCTGGGGTTATTTTTTTAGCTTTACTGTTAACACCTAAGATATTTTAAAAATGTTGAAACAGTATAATTTTAAATAAGTTGAATAATTAAGAATGAGACATTCTGGAGAGTTTGTTTTCTTAATAGGCAGAAAATTATTTTCATTTTAATTCATGTTGAAAAATTTTCTATAATTATGAGCTCATATCACTGTGCAGCAGAAATAACATTCAACAAAGAGTCAGGGGGAAGGGTCTGATTTACTGATTCTTCCACTAACCAGCTGGGTGACCTGAGCCAACTGATTTTCCCTCCCAGAACTTCAGTTTTCAAATCTTCCAAGGGAGAGAATTGAACTAAGTGATTTCTGAAGCTCCTCCCTGCACTGCTATTCCATTTATTTGCCTTAGGGATAGTTCACTCTGCTGAATCCTTCCTTGATTGTGAAGGATCTCCAAGAAGGATCACCACGTTGAGCACCAATTCTCATCCTGTGGAGGTGGGGAAGGAACAGATTGGCCTTGATGTACCCTTCCCACAGAAGATACGCGTTGTTTTGTTTTAAGCCAAAACCTAATATTAATTCTACAATTGAGCTGAATAGCGTTTGTTTTAAGGCACTTGTTAGATGCAAGTGGCTGGTCTAGGTGCTTGTAGGTGTTATAGGAGAAACAAAACATGAATGTGTCCTCCAGGAACTCACTAGGAAAGATATGGCATATATAGATAGCAACTTATTGACCAGTGCTGACCTAGACGTAAGAAGGACCGCAGGATAATTGGGAGGGAGACATACAACTAAAAGAACCTAGCTGAAAATAATGAGCAGATAGTTGAAGAAAACTTGTTTAGCGTTCTGTAGACTTTTTAACAGAGTAGTTTAAAGGGGAAAAAAAATCTCTATTGAAGGAGGACTCTGGCTATTTACTTTAGGGGTTCATTGCTTTGCAATTACTAGCCCAGACCAGGATAGCTCTGCCAAAGGGACTACAGGGGAATTTATTTTCCTTGAAGATTTCCTGATCCTGTATTTGATAGGTTACATGAATGCCCAGGCTTTATAACCACATGACTGCTAAAAACAGTTTGGCATTGAAAAGAATTTCCTTATGGAAGTGACAAAATGGGTTAAGAGAGAAGGGTTTTAAACATCTCAGAAGGTCAGAGAGACCAAGAGACACCTGTCCCTCTGAGGGGAGGAATGAAGAGGGAGATGACCTTGGGGACCCCTTCTAAGTACCAGATTTCAAGGATTGCAGACACATTCCTAGGGGTGCTGTTAGCAGTCCCTCTGAAGGTGAGATTTCTTGTTACCACTGAGAGCCTTCCAGTCAGTAACACCCTGCTGCTCTCTGGTTTCCTGCAGAGGTAATTGCTCCTTTCCAGAAAATGGTCTGTAAAGTCATTTCCAAGGGGCCTCACAATCCTTAAAAACTGGAAGAACTCTCCTGCTTCAGAGAGTGGGGACCCGGGTTTCAGAATAAAAAAATATAATCCAGAAGAGCTTGTGCTAATATGGTTTAATAGTGTTCAGAGCACTACCAGGGTGATTTTTTCTTTTCTGAATGAGGATATTGGTAAATGAAATCCAGGATGCTTTTGCTGGCAGAGACCACGGTTGTGGAGAAAAAGACCACAACAAAAATTTGAGATAGCTTTGCCATAAGCTGAAAATCTGTATTTTGGAACCAAATGAAGTGTGCATATGTTTCAGGGGTGCTTTTTACATACAGATTTGTGTTTATAGAGGGTTAAAACCTAAGACACGCTTCTTGGCTGCAAGGGGTGGGAATTAGTCTTTGACAGGTGAAAGTAAAGATCCTCATGATACACAGAGAAGAGAGAAATAAACGTTGTAAGTTAGTGAAATGTATTGGCTATTTGTAAGTTACGCTGATTTAAGAGTATCAGAGTTAGGCATCAGTAAAACATTAAAGGATTTTTGTTTTTGCTCAGATTTTTAATTTTCTTTAACTAGAAGAACTACTTTTTAAGTTAACTGAGGTAGACTGACTGGAGAATTTACCCCAGAAGGAAACGTTTGTTCTCCTTATTTCATGTTTTCATGTTAAAATGTTTACATGATCTGATGAGCACTGGGTGATATACACAACTTATGAATCATTGAACACTACATCAAAAACTAATGATGTACCAAATGTTGGCTAATTGAATTAATAAAATAAAATAAAATAAAATAAAATGTTTGCTGAGTAATAGATTGGTATTTCTCTCCAGCTTTAATGAAGCCCTTCTTGGGCCCTTCCCTGAGTGGAATTAGTATATTAACAACTAAGCGTATTGTAGACTTTCTCCTTTTCTCTGTCTTTGGCCTCACTCTACTAACAGTGACATTGGGCAAGTCTACTCTGCAAACCATAAATCTACCGAGATACTTGGGGAGGAAGGAGGTCCATTTGAGTCTATGTGTCTCAACCACTTAATGAATTCAGCTTTATCCATCATAAAAATGACATTTTGAGGGACACCTGGGTAGCTCAGTCAGTTAAGTGTCTGCCTTCAACTCAAGTCATGATCTGAGGGTGCTAGGATTGAGCCTCACATCTGGCTCTGTGCTCAGTGGGGAGTCTCCTTGATGATTTTCTCTCTGCCCCTTCCCCCACTCATGTGTTCTCTCTCTCTCAAATAAATAAAATCTTTTAAAAAATAACATTTTGATATCCATCTATTCAATTCTTGTATATTTTCAATTAGTTCCTAACTTAAAAATAATTACAGGTGTGATCACTCACAAACCTCAAGGTCTCAGAGTAGGTTTATTCAGCAAAGGTAATTACTGAGTGGGCTTGCAAAATCTGTAAGCATTTCTTTGTCTACATAAGGTCCCATCCATTTTGGAGGGAAGAAATGGAGGAGAAAGGGAGGGAGGAAGTGAGGGAAAATGAAAGGGAAGGAGGAAGAAAACAAATTACGTAAATTTGCAAACAGGGCCCTGTTATCATAATTCTTCATTCATTTCACCCATAATGCATAACCTAGTAGTGGGTACAGATTACAGATTAGTAGTAGAAATGGCTTAATTCATTGCACCTTGGTGGGGGTAGGGAGGTGAAAGAGGTGGCATTCCAGATTTTGTCTCTGTTGACATAGCTTGTTTTTGCCGAATACCTTCTCCACTCTGGCAGCACACAATTCTCACCAAAGTCCCTATGCTAAGAGAATATTTTAGAGAAAGTATCAACATTTCCTGAAGCACATCCTTCTGGGGGTAGTGAAGTCTCCTCTCTGAGGATGGAACTGTCCTAGAATGGGGCTCTGGAGCTTCCCTGGGTCATCAGCTTTCTTCGGTTAAAGAGGGGAAGCAGAGGTTTAAGAAGCTGAACTTCCGAAGAAGGGGATGCACCCATACTAAGACCAAATGACTGATGGCATCATTCATTGCTGAACTGAAGCCTGAGATTCCACCTGAGGACTTTGACCCAAAGATGGGGGCTGAATAAAAGCCTCTGTAGTTCAGGCACAAACCACCTATTTCAGGTGATTCGGGAGAAATCACATGAGCTGCCCTAGTCTGATCCCTTCCCCAAATGGATGGGCAAGGCTACACGGCAAAGATGTCCTCACACAAGGTGGAATTGGACCCTGATTCAGTCACTTACTAGCTGTGAGAACTTGGGAAAGTTGTTTTACTTCCTTGATCCTTGATTTCCCATTTTTAAATGGAGATTAAAAACAGCTACCTTTTTGTGTTATTCTGTAAAAATAATGATACTGTGAATTTATGGAAGGCATCTAGAATAATTCTCAGTATAAAGTAAATAAGTGGTACCCAAGGTTAGACTGTCTTTCTTCATTTTCAGGCTAACTTGATAATCCAAAAACCATTTTTAAGTCATTCTGGTATTCAGTCACATACCAAGACTCCTAGAAATATACAGAAGCACAACATACTTATACACGTTTGTGAATATGTTTAATTCACCTGGAAGATGACTCACCTGGAAGATCAGCTCTTCTGAAAAATGTTCAATGCACATGAGTGGCTGAGTAAAGATCCTCAGGACACTGAGATGCCAGTGGCTCATCCTGTGATTCAAAAGCACCCATTTTCAGGTGATACCTACGCAAGGAAAATGATAAGGGAGAAATAGTTATCCAGAATGGCAATTGGAAGGCTGGCAAGAAGTGTAGGAAGGTAGGACTGACATAACTGAATCATCTGGGGGAAAAGATGGGTGGCCAGGGGGAGTTGGGAGAGAGCACCCTCCAAACATCTTAAAAATGGAAAAACAACATTTTCTAGAATGAATCTATTAGAAAGTGAAACTTTGAAAGTAGATCAAAGTCAAGCTGAAAGGAAAGGAGAGAGGACAACAGCAAGGGTGGTTTTGTATAGGGTACATCCATGGAGGAGGTTATGAATGTGGGGAGTCAAAGTCTGGTGACAGAAAGCTCACTTTGGAGCAAGCAGCAGAAACAGATTGTGGGGAAGTCGGTTTAGAAAACAATACCCAGAACATTTCCAATCTGGTCTACATGCAACTGTGTCGAGGACTTACAGCAAAGTTAGAGTTGCAAGGTAGTAACTTAGAGATAATCCAGTCCTACATGCTCACTTAAAAGTTTTAGGAGGCAGAGGATGCACTCCTGTACAGGAAAGGGTGCAGCATAAACAAAGGCATGGAAGAGTGAAAAAAAAAAGAAAGAAATAGGGCCAGCCAAATTGCAGAATGCAATTTATATATTGTGACATGATAGGATTACAATGAAAAAGAAAAGACATCAAGGAGCACCTGTGTAGTTCAATAGGTTAAGTGTCTACCTTTGGCTCTAGTCATGGTCTCAGGGTCCTGGGATCGAGCCCCACGTCGGGTTCCCTGCTCAACGGGGAGACTTCTTCTCCTGCTCCCTCTGCCCCTCCCCCCACTCCTGCTCTCTTTCTCTCTCCCTCGCTCGAATAAATAATAAAATCTTTTTAAAAAAAAGACACCAAAGTGGAGCTTTCTGATTTTCCTTTTTATTTACAGAATCAGTCATTTTTATTTGTTGAGCTACCTCATATCCTTCCACTCTCACCTGTTTTTCTCTAGCTCTTAACCATTTGTTCTGTGGAAAATATGTATCATCCCACCAGGCACAACCCAAGAGCCCTCATCTCATGGCCCTGTTGTGTCCTCTTTCCTCCTTCCTCGGGTTTTCCCACTGCCAGCTGGGGTATGAATCACCAGGGATCTACTATATAACCCTACATATTTAACCTGAAATTCCAAGGGAATTTATGTACATTCAGCAAAACTTTCACAGATGGGACATAGGTGGTGGACAGATTTCCTCCTTCCTCCTCCTGGGTGGACTGTCCTAGGTATTGAGCATAGCCATCATGAGAGTACACCCTCACATTTGCTCTTCCCTTATCCCTGTCTCACAACTCTTTCTCCTCCCTTATGCTTCCCAAATAATTTAGCTCATTTGATTTACATTCAGATTCAGACTTTGCTCTTGTGGGATCTATGCTAAGATGTCTGTGGTGCTTCTCAACTGGAAAACCCTTCAGAACAAGTATTATATACTTGAATTAGCTGCCAAGCTGCCTATCGAGATGACTGAGTTGAATAGAATTAAAGGCCTGAAGAACGTATAAATAGACAACAAGCTCAATTCTTGTCCTCTATTGGATCAAGCTAGGAAAATAAGATGATGCTTTGGAAATGTTAAATAATCTTAAGAGGTGAGGATCCCTAACACATGGCTTTTATCTCCAACCTTCATTTCCTTCACACTTTTATCTCCAGGACTGCACAGCTACAACCCAAGTGGAGATACAGTCATCTTCAGCTACCTCCAAGGAAGTAAATGCTTCTGTCCCCATCATAGTCCAGATAGTGAAATCAGTGAAGCTTGAGAGTGTCTGTCATCCCACCAGCAGAGCCCATCTGACCCTCCTTAGAGCCCAGGACCCTTCTGCCATTTCTACTTTGTCCTCTCAGGAAGTCAGCTTTAACTGATTTGCACAAAGGAGTAAGTCTACGGTTCTTATTTCCATCAAACCCAACAACTGCTTTATTCTTTTTCTTTTTTTTTTTATATTTAACCTCTTAACCATTTTTTGTTGTACCTCTTAACCGTTTTACAGTTCAGGAGTGTTACATACGTTCACTTTACATTGTTGTACAGTCTCCAGAACTTTTTTCATCTTGTGATGGTGATAATGAATTTCTCCTTCCCCTAGCTGTAGCAACCCCATTCTACTTTCTATTTCTGCCAATTTGGCTACTCTAGGAGACTTATGTAAGTGGAATCACACAGTTTTTAACTATTTCACTTAGCACAATGTCGTCAAGGTTCATCAATGTTGTGGCACGTGTCAGAATTTCCTTCCTTTTTAAGGCTGGATAATATTCCATTCTATGTTTACACCACATTTTGCTTATCCATTCACCAGTTGATGGGCACTTGGATTGCTTCCATTGTTTGGCTATTGTGAATAATGCTGCTCTGAACATTGGTGTATAAATATCTTTTCAAGAATTTGCCTTCAATTATTTTGATTATATACCTTAAAATGGAATTGCTGGATTAGATGGTAACTCTATTTTTAATTTTTTTTTTTTTTAGAAATTGTCATACTATTTTCCATAGCAGCCTCCCCATTTTGCATTCCCACCATAACAATGCACAGGGTTACAATTTCTCCATATCCAACCCTTGTCATTTTCTGGGCCTTTTAAAATAGTTAATCCTAATGGGTGTGAGGTGATACAACACTCGTTTTTTATAACAAGCCTATCTGCCTATACCTACCTATACTAATAATACGCAAGCAATGAAAGGCTCTACTGAATATAAGAGAAACAAAATGTATAAAAACATATGTATTTCAATAGGCCAGTGCTCAGGTACAACTGTACTTGAAAAAAAAAAAAGCTGTTCCAACAAATTTCCCGAAAACCTCCTTGGAAATGTCATTGCCTCAGCTGAGGGTCCCTGGTGTTGGTGACTGATGAGAGCCACGTGTTCCCTCCCAGAGATACTTGGACCTTGATAAGAGTCAGTGTCATCCAACATTCAGGAGTAATTTTGGAGAGACAGACTTCTGCAGGGGCAGAAACACCCCTGAGACATGCTGTGAATAGAGCCAACTCACTTTCTCTTCCATCCACACAGCATCCTCCACAACCTTCTGTGTCAACAACTTCTTGAGCAAATCCAACCATCACAACCCTGCTTGGAACTGCATGGTGGCTCCCCACTGACCTTATGGAGAAGGACAAAATCTTGTCTCTCACTCCAGAGCTGAGAAATAAGAGTGTCAAAGGGGAAGTGGCTGAAGGTGGGTGAGAGAGATGGGACCAGAACCCAGTCTTGTAGTCTTGGTCTTATGCTTTTCTGAATACACCTACAAGGATGTCCACAGTCCTTCCACCTGAAGAGATGGTGAAAGTAACTGGAGGCAGCTCCTTCCTTGAGGTAGTTTGAATGCCCTCTTTTCTGAAGGCACAGGGATGACCAGCAAAGGGATTGATGGGTTAGAATAAACTGTAAAAGAAGAGATGAATATAGACCAATGTCAAGCACAATGGACGTCATAACCAGTCAGAAAAAAAAACCCTATAAATCTCTGGTCCATGAATTCCTCCCAGAGTTAACAAATTAACTGATACCCCTTCTGCTCTAATTCAGAGGCATTTGAGCAATGCAGAGCAGTGAATTTTCCACGTTTAAGTCCAATATCATAAGGAATTTCAATTCCTCAAATCCCTTCTCTCTTTTCAGCCAGCTGTCTCCTTTCTTCATAGTGCTCTTTGTGTAGAGGCCTCTCTGGACCAGTCGGCTCCTATCATGGAAATAATTCTGTTTCCCAATAGAAGGGAAAAGAAAATTGACCCATTGAACCACAGCAAATTGCAGTGACAGCATGGAGACCTTGGAGAAGCGCCATATTGATTAACATGTTCAAGTTAGTAAGGAAGGGAGAAAGAGCAGGAGAGGGAGGAGGAAGAAAAGGCAGGGAAAAGAGCTTCCACCTTCTGGCTATCCATCCCCATGGGTATCATCCAAAGCAATTTGGTTGGGGCAACCAGAAAGAAAGGCATTTAGAGTGGAGAAGGCCCGGCAGGAAATGTTGCACATCCCTTCACTTGCTCCTTTCAGATGGTACAGCGCTCCACTATCTCCCCCTTGTGGGGATCACCACAACCAGGTGCAGCCAGGAATTCTGCAGCGCAGACCCTAATGTACAATAGGCAGCTGGGCCCTGCCTGGACCTGCAGGTGCAGCCATAGCCTGAGGGTATTTGCTGGGAAGCATTGAATCTTAACAAAAGACCCTGGGAAAAAAATGGGTCTGTCACAAGTATCAGCTTACATGGTTCTATCTGCATTGACAGTCATCTTTAAATAGAGTAATAACGGCTCACATTGTCACTGTACTTGACAATTTACAAAGAGCATTGTCTCATTTAATCCTCACTGCCTTCCAATATAGGAGAAATTATTGTCATTGCTTTATAGATGAAGAAACTGAGGCTCAATGAAATAAAGTGATTTTCCCAGAAGGAAATAGGAAACTCCCCTCTTGGGACCCAGGTCTCAGCAACATAAAGCACCCTCCAGACCCCGAAGGAAAGAGAACTAAATATTACCTCCCTCTCCTCTTGAATGTGGCAGTGATATGCACTCTCCCACCCTGGCACCTGTTCCCAAAAGATCAAGCTCTGGAGTTGCAGAATTGGTCTGACTGTAACTCTCCATGTGCTTTCTTAGGGGCATGTGAACTCAATCAGAACATTTTCAAGTAGACAGGATTCATTTAACATTTTTGAGTTCCTATTAGAAACCAAAGTATTCCTACTAGACACTGAGAGATTCACTGATTTTTTTTTAATTCTCAGATGCAGTGGGCCACAAATTATTCTCCTCACTCAACAGAGAAACAACAAAAACTCAGAAAACAGCCAGCTGCCTCAGTCATGGTGCAAATCAACCAGTCCAAATCTGAGACTCTTTGCACCCAATATGTCACCTGTATTCGGGGACTAATCTCCTCTGCTAAAGGGCTATAAATTGGATAGCATGACATTGGGAATGCCCCTGGCCCCCGGGGTCTCTCATGCAGTGTCAGCCTTGGAGGTGTTGTATTGATTCTGTCAAATTTTTTCTTGTCCAGGAGCAGTGGAATGGGATTCAGAAGGCTGTTGTCTTAGGGCTGAGTTTTTTCACACACTATAGGTGTAAGTACAGGCAAATCACTTCAGCTCTCTGGACATTGGCTTTCCCGCGTGCGATGAGAAGGGAATGGATAGGCTGTTTAGTGTGCTGGCAGGAAAGTGAGACAGCCTTGCGGGTAGCTTCTCTCTGCGTTGGTTGCTGATGAGGCTGTGGACCGAGTTCATCTGTTTACCAGGACAGATGCAGCTGTCCCCCTCCGATTACTTCATCACAGGCGCTGACAGACTCTCCTGGGCAGGGCTCTTGGCATCGCCTCACTGAGGAGCATCTCCAGTCATTGCCCATCCTAATCAAATCCAGATTTATGGAGTGTGAGGCTGGAAGAGGCCTCTGGAAGGTCATGGAACACATGGTCTCCAGGCCCCTGGGAGCTCATGTTCTGACTCATGGGCCATTTCCCAAGACACTCAGCCAAACAGGCCAGTGTCAGAGTTCTCACCCCTCACTCAATGGGGAGAGGGGGTAAATGGGGCTGAGGAGTACACCATTTTAAGAGTCATTCAGTAGCTTTGCATAAGTGGCAATACCAGCCCCTCCATTGAAGCCCATATAATATTTTTATTTCACCTGTATTTTTGGATCACTAATTATGCAATGAGTGTGATGAGGGACAATATGTGGGAAGAGTCTTGGATCTAAACAAAGTACCCTCTTTATAACAATAGACAGGGCTTTTATTTATTCATTTTTTTGAAGATTGTATTTATTTATTTGAGGGGGGGATCAGAGAGAAAGAGACAAGCAGACTCCACACTGAACATGGAGCCCAATGCAGGACTCAATCCCACAACCCTGAGATCATGTCCTGGGCCAAAACCAAGAGCCAGATGCCCAACTGACTGCCCCACCCTGGCACCCCTAGATAGTGTTTTTAAACAGTTACTATGTATCAGCTATTATTTTAAGTTCTTTACATACTTTTCCTTATTTCCATCTCATAAGAATCCCACGAGAGTTATACGATTAACCCCATTTTACTGACAAGAAAGCTGTGTCATAGAGAGTGCGAGTGTTTGCCTGGGACTTAGACCAAGGTCTGATGCCTCATTCTTGCCCAGCTTTGTTAGGGTCACAAGTTCCCCTATGTGCAAAACAGTGGCAGACAGCAGAACAACTTATCAGTAAGTGCTAGCGCTGAGTGGCATAGAGAGAGTGTGTGTGGGGGGAGGGATTAGGAAGAAGGAGAGAGCAGTATGGGATGGAGCATTTGTGGAAGGTTTCCATGGGGAAGGTGGATGGGACTGGCCTTTCCAGGAGGGGTGGGATTTATCCAGAGGAACCAGAGGGGCAGGTGAGGAGCAGGGAAGAGCATGAGGTGGGTTGGAGAGTAGTCAGCCTGGTGAGTGGAAAAGAAAGTGAAGTGTATTCTGTTCTTACTCTTTCTTGTCACTGTCCTCATCGATTTCCAAGAATTCTGAGCCTCTTTGAGATACTACACTCTGTCGTGATCACAGACAAATGCTTGCTTTCTAATGAGAAAGCACAGGAGAGGAAGAAATAAAGAGGATATGGATTCAAGGGTTTTCTGCACCTATCTGCAAAGTCATTTGACTTTCCAACCATTACTGTCCTTGGGGCTGGACTTCATACACTAGATTTGGGTGCTTTATACTTGAGGTGATTCAGTTGCATCCTCCATGACTGCACTAACCTTTTGTTGCCCTCCCCACCCTGGTTTGCTCTTTGACACTCATGAACAGAATTCTTGCATGTTGTGATGACAGTCTGTCCTCATGCTATGCTTCGCATCCTGTGATATGTCTCAGTTCAGGTGGACATCACCAGGGTAGTATGCATCCTCAGTTAATCCAAAGTCAATTGGAGATATGGATCAAAATTTGGCAGCACACCTGTGAAGGGGTTGGGTGCCTGTATGCATGCACTGTGGCTAAGGGATGGACAGTATAATAGATTTAGGATAAAGGATGCTGAATCCTTAGCAAACCAGAGACTGCCAGGATTGGAGTTCTGGTTTTTAGTTTTAGGTATGATGCTAACCTCCCTGCCACCAAGTGCTCGCTTCATCAACATAACTTCTTGGGATCAGGGCTGGAGACTCTTGGCTCTTCTTCATGTCCACCCCATTTCCTCCTCCCCCGCAACACACATGCTTCACACACATTCAGAAATAGAAAAGGTCAAGCCACAAACCCTCCCCTGATTGCTCTGTCCCTATGGCTTTATTTTTAGGTTCGAAAAGACCCTTTTCCTTCTGACTCATGGTCCTGCTGACAAATATGCCCTAAATGGAGCAAGCTACATAAAAGAGTCCTTCCTCATGTCACGCTCCCTCTTCTCAAAGAGGCCCTTGTGGCTGCACTCTAGTTTTGTCATTTTGCCCCTCCCCTCTCTAATGTCCATAGTCTGTGGGCACTTCTGCAGACCAGGGTACTACAGTCAAATGATCCCCTCTCTCCCCTCCAGCTGCCCCGATCCGCACCTCCTCCACACACATTTAGTTTAACTTCTAAGGTGATTTATAGAACTTCTTGGGCAATACTCCTGGGTGTTTTTCTCAAGAGTCACCCCTTTGAGTTCTAGAGGTGACTAAGGCCATATTGAGATACCAAGGTAAAATAGTAAAATACTTAGTTACTGCACTCTTAATAATCTCAGCTTAGGGAACTGCAGAATGTTGGAACCAAAAATCACTTGCCCATGAGAGCTTGATTGCAAGCCCTGCTCTAAATTATGATCTTGTTGCCAAATTCTGGTCCCTTTCCTGAACCTCAGTCAGTCAAATCTGATCATTAGATCCACACCTTTCCTCTGTGACCTTCTAGACAGCCTATTGTTCTTTGGTCCCTCTGAGTGGAAATTAAGGTATGGATATCCAGCATGTCTTTTTGCCTATATATTCTATTTATATAAAAAAAAAGAGCTAAAAGATTTTTTACAGTTTGACACTAGAGGCTAAAATGGAGATATCTGAGTCTTTCATAGGTTTCAGTTCTCCATGTCACCTGTCACCATGGAGAACTGACACTTGATTGTAAGCATTTCCAGCTGTATTTTAAATGATCTCATCCACCACCAAAATGGCTCAGGTTTTTCTAGCCAACTTCTCCATGATCATGATTTCATCTAATGTTCATAACAGTCCTGGAAGCAGGTATTACTGCCCTCATTTTACAGCTGAGAAAATTGAGTTTCAAAAGACACTTAAGTCTTTTGCCCTAAACTGCTGAACTCTTGCATAATATAAAAAAGCCTGATCCTAAGTCTTCTAACCTCTAGCTAAGAGTCCCTTAACCTGGTCATTATAGAACAAATGTCTGTCACACTGCAGGCTAGGATGTTCTCATGATGATGAGTTTCTAGAGTTTCCCACCGGGGGCCTTTGGTGTGCTCCCAAAATGCAAATGTGAAAAACCTTCCAAACTCTTCCAGGCAATCCCCCAACTTTCCTGAAAGGTTGAACCCCATGGTCACATGGACCCAGGATTGCAGGCAAGAAAGGCAGAGATACACAGCTGGCTGTCCTGCCCCTCTCCCTCCTCTGCTCCCATGGAAGAAACCCATCCCCCCCAGCCCAGTGTTTGGACTCCTGGGAGCTTAGCCTGGCAGTGGCCAATTGGATTATCTTTACTGGCCTTCCTACCATTGCTAAACCTCTGGGGAAGTGAACCAGATGTCCCCATTTGACCAACCATTGCAGTTGTGTCCAGCAATGCCCAGCTGTTCCAGGGTCTGTTCACAGAACGTCCCATTTATCTTGAATTTCTTAGTGCCATAATCAAGCTGCCGGAGGAGAAAAGGATGCTCCATTCCTGACATCAGAGGGAAACTATGAATCAGGAATCTAGGAAATGCTGCTAAGCATTGTTTCTTCCCTATATTCACCAATCCCTCCCTTTTCTCCCTGCTGAACCAGGGATGTATGTTTTGCTTTCCTTCCTTGAAGAATCTGATCCAGGCATCTCTCCTTTCAGAAAGATTTTCCAATCATTTCTGAAAATCTGCTGCATTTTAAGGTCAATCCCATTAAGGGATTAGCTTTTGGGTTTTAGTTCCATGTCTTTAGAGAATTAGAGTAACACAGCTGGATGGATAATTCAGCTCCACAGATCTACCAAGGAGAGCTTTAAATCCAGGGAATTATTAGGGACCTTCAACTCTGTATCTCCCTTCCCTATCCAATTATAATTTCATATTTATTTCCAAGATTTGGGATAAGATGCCACTCTCCCTTGAGTTTGATCAAGACAGAAAGTCATGTTGCCTTTGATTCAGTGCCTAACGTGGGTAAAGGTGTTGAAGAGACACTCACACTGCTTGGGAAATCAGGAGAACTGTGTTCTAGTTCTCACTATGCCCTAGACTTGCTGTGGTCTCCTGGGAGGCTTCTCATCTCACAAAGATTTCTAGGGAATATTATCCACCCCATCCCAATACTGAGGTGATTCCAAGTAGATGTGTATAAGCAACTTGGTTTTGCATCTTTGGGTCCAAATTAATGGGCCAGGGCTTGGTTACTGACCCAGATTGGATCAATTAGATTCCCTTCCCTGGGGACTTGGGCTTGGCATTAAAAGAGTTCATCTCCTTGGACTGGCTCTTCAACTGAGGAGAGATGCTGATGGTAGCCTCACTCTTCACCACAGAGAAGCAGAGATAGCCATGCAGAGAGAGAGAGGAATGGAGCAGAACTAGCAGAGATAGCCATGCAGAGAGAGAGAGGAATGGAGCAGAACTAAAGTGAAAAAGCTGACCCAAGTGACAGATACAGAAAGGCAGATAGATGACTGCAGGAAGCATGCTCTCCGCACTTACGCATTTTTTCCTCAGGAATTGGTGTGATTCAGCTTAAAAGAAAAAGTTGATTTATGAAGGATGCTAAAATTAGTGAGCAAGTTTTTAAGAAGGAAAATGGTATTTGGATTATGTCAAAGTAAAATTTGTTAATTACAAGGGGGGAATCATAACTTTATATGAAGAAACTTGGGAAACAGTACCTCAAGACAGTGATCAAGGTTAACACCACCAGTAATGAGACATAGCAATGCCACATACTCCCTGACACGATGCACTGAGAAGGACACAGCATCACTTCTATGGTGATATTCTCAACAGTCAGTAACCTTAACTCAGAAAGGTTATCATGAAAAAACATCAGAGCAACACAATTGAGAGACATCTTACACACTGTTTGACCAGTGCACTTCCAAACTGTCCAGATCTGAAAGACAAGAACAAATTGAGATTGAAGGAAACATGACAACTAAATGCAATGTGAGATTCTGGACTAGATCATGGAAAAATTATGAGATCTGAATAAAATTTGTAGTTCAGGTGATAGTAGTGCACCAGGGTTAATCTCCTCATTCTGTTCATTGTGGTACGATTATATAGGATGTTAATGCAAAGAGGATTGGGTAAAGAATATGTGGGAATTCTCATTATTTCTGCAACTCTTCTGTAAGCCTAAAATTATCCTAAAACAAAAAGTTTTAAAAGGGGTGGGATGAAATTTCTTATCAAGATAGGGGGGTCCCTAATGGAATTCAAGGGCATGTATATAGATGAGCCTCAGGCTTATTTATGTTAGCCACAGTGACTTGTTTCTTAAAACTAAGAAAGTCTAATTGATGCATACTGCATAAGACATTAAAATTCTCAGCACCTCTGATGGAATCTTCCCTGAACAAACACAGAGCACTGAATGTAACACCTAGCACCTTACAAATCATCACCATTCTCTCCTCCTAGACCACACACACAATGTTTGACCACCATAATGACCTGGAAGAAAGAAATGTGGATCTCATTTAATCATCTCAGCAATGCACATCATCATTTTCTAAGTTGGATTATGGGTGTTTAGAGCTAGAATGTCATCTGATGACAATCTGGCAACTTGGAAGTCATCTGGTAACTAGTAACATCCAGTAACCTCTAACCCAAAGCAGGGAATCACTGCATGTTCATGCCTAACAATACAATATGTCTTGAATAATGGAGGGTCAGCACTGTGAGTCAACCTTTCCATTTCTCAGCCAGTCTCTGCTCATTAGGAAAGACTTTCCCATTCCCAGGGTGATGATCAGCATGCTGGTGTGCCTGAGAGATTCCCAGAGTTGGTCTATTGTTTGGGTGTAATTATGACTGATGTTTCTTTCACCCTTAGATGTGTCCTAGTTTAGATGATTAGTCACCTCCTTTATGCTAGGGGGAAGAAATGCCTTCTCTTAGTTAAATATGAGGACTAAAACTTTAATACAGAATAAATTTACCCCCTTTTCAAATAGCATTTCACTTGCACACCCCCATGCCAAATAGTCTCCATTCAACCAGCTAAGCTTCATAAGTCATAGTTTCCTGAATCCCCACCACCCTCATAAACCTCTCTGGATGTGCTCTGACCACTAAGGCCAGAATGGAATGCAAAACTCCATATGTGGTTTGACTGATTTTGAGCCATTAGAATTATTATATTTTTTTCCTATCAATCTTCTTAAAGTACCATTGGCCAACATTATTTATAATGTAGACCCAGAGGACAATTAATAACTGACAATATGGGGATGATTAAATAGTTTACAGTATAATCCTACTATAAAATATTATATAGGCATTAAAATTATATTGTAGAGAAATATTTAAGGCCAAGGAAAACAGATCATTATATAATCTTAAGAAAGCAGGAGATATGGAGTAAATGAACCACAACTACCTGCAACAACAGGGAAGGATCTCATAAGCACAGTATCAAACACAATACAGTGTGATTCCACATCTATAAAATTCAAATCTAGCCACAACCCACCTATGGCATGAGAAGCCACCCTTGTGCTTTCTCTTTGTGGGGAGAAGTGTTTGGCAAAGGGTCATGGGAGCTTTTGGAATTTTGGTGTTTTGTTTCTTGATCTGGGTGTAGGTTAACAGAATGTGCTCACTTACACTTTTGACTTGTATACTTTTATATGTGTATTTGATCCTTCCAAAAAGCTTACATTACCTAAAAGAAGAAAAACGTTAAACTCAGTGTGCTGGAGTATAGGTTAACAATTCTGAAACAACTTCCCCCATACATTAGGGTTGAACAAGTAAGTAAACATGTTGTGGATAAGGGAAGCCACATTTCTCAATGTTGGAGAAAGAAATTTCAAATAAGTAAGGATGGAAAGATAGCTTGCACACTGTACTATGTTCAAGTTGGAGATAACCTGCAAACTTATGTTTATTTATACAGATAAGTAGATACAGAAGTAATGACAGGTATGTGTATATGCATAGGCTAGTATATGTCCATGTATTTCCTAGCTTTGTCTGCTGAGAGGGCTTAGCAGCAGTAGCACCCCAGTAGCAATGAGCATCCCCAGTGCCCAGATCTTGGGGTTTAACTATCACTCTCCAATGAAAGAAAATAGGGCTTCTAGGAGAAATGTCTGACTGTAGGACTCTGCAGGGAAAATACAAGATGAACCCAGAGTACCTTGTAGGGCCAGAAGTAAGGTAGAGTGTCCAGAAAAAGGAGGTGGGGAGTTTAGGGACATGCCAAAAGGACACAGGAGCCAACCTGAAAGAGATCCCAAAGGTCAAAACTGGGATAGTTTGTGTGACAAAATAAATAACAATAGTATTGGATTATAACCTCGCAAAATAAAATACTTATCCATGACACCATAGTGATATAAATACATGATTTAATAAGTAAACAAATAAATGGGAGAGAAAGGAAAAATATTCCTTACAGCAAAATTCCAAGTAATATCTGCAGATACCTCCTTTCCTCCCCAGGAGGTGGAGCTTGATTCCCCTCCTCTTGAGTGGGGACAGGACTTAGTGATTCACTCCCAAAGAGTAGCATATGGAAAGGAAAAACCAGTAACTTTACAGTGAGAAACCTGGAGGACACCCCCATAACCAAGGGTATAGGTCTTGTTGTTTTGTACCCTCAGGTATGATGTGAGGAGAAGGGCACTTCCTGTCTGTGGTCTTCTTCTCATGGACCCACAACCTGCATCTAATCATGAGAAAACATCAGAAAAACTGAATTGAGGGGCATTCTGCAAAATACTTGACCAGTACTCTTGAAAATTGTCAAGGTCATGGAAAACAAGGAAAGGCTGAGAAACTAGAAGAACGAGGAGACATGATGATTAAATGCAATGTAGTATCTTGTATTGGATCCTGGAACAGAAAAAGGACATTAACAATTATAAAAAAAAACTAGTGAAATCTGAATATAGTCTGTCATTTAATTAATAGTAACGAATTGATTTAATTTCTTAGTTTTGACACATGTATCATGGCTATCTGAGATGTTAACCTCAGGGAAACTATAAAGGTATTCAGGAACTCTGTACTACTGCAACTCTTCTATAAAACATCTAAAATTATCCAAAATAAAACATTAATTAATTAAAGTAAAAGCTCTATGTGTCCCATGATTCCAATTTTTAGATACACACACACACACACACACACACACACACACACTGAAAAAAAGGATCAGGCAGAAATATAGCAGAATATTAAGCCCTGTGTGAGTACACACACCCTTGCCTCCTGTGGGAGCAGTGTTCTCTGAGGAAACTCATGGAGATTAGGACAGGGCGATGAGCAGGACCTCATTTTCCACTGCCTTCTAGGACAGTACCAGAGATCTGATAGGGCTGCTTGTAGGGTCCAAGATAGGCATCTCAACTCTTGGGTGGTGGGGTTTGAGTTGTCTGATGAGTGCAGCACCGGCTTGGTGTGATCAGGGGTTAGGATACAACTGCAGAACAACATGGCCAGACCTGGCTCCCATGCCATCTGGACAACTCAGCATTTGCGGTTGTGCAGAGCACCTCCCCTCCAAGAATCAGGGATCTGGTTCAAGCTTTGCAGTTTTAGTTCTGTGACATGGCAAGCTAGTGGTAAGATTCACCACATCAGGGTTCAGGGTTAGGACACATCAGCCACTGAGTTCCTAAGCACTGGGCCACTGCTGACAACCAAGGAGCTTGGCAGGACACTACCTCCTTTCCAGAAGGCCAGTTTGCAAGTTAACCATTATCTCTCACTCACTCCCCAATGCAACAGGTTGGTTTCTAGATATCACAGCCACCCTGTCAGCAGTCCATACCATTTCAGCACTGAAGTGTCGGGAGGCTAGGCACAGATAACGCTATAGGGCACCCTGGAAGATAGTTAGGAATGGCTGAGTGACCCTAGTGGGTGTGATCACGTTCACTCAAAATGGACAGTGGAGGACTATTAAAAAAAAAGCCTTGGGTCACCTGCGTGGCTCAGTCAGTTGAGCATCCAACTCTTGGTTTCTGCTCAGGTCACGATCTCAGGGCTGTGGGATGGAGTCCCATGGCAAGTTTCATGCTCAGTGGGAAGTTTGCTTGAGATTCTCTCCCTTTCCCTCTGCCCCTCCCACCTCTCCCCTCAACACTCCTTCTCTCTCTCAAATACGTAAATAAATCTTTAAAAAAAATCCTAGGAAATGTATACTCTTGCATCCTTGTGTTTTGTCCCTGAGCATGAGTTTGGGAAGTAGAATAAGGTGAGCATTTGTGGCTGCTGTGGGAAGTCAAGAAAAGGCTCACCAGAACCTGCTGCCAAGTATTTTCCAATGACTGGAAGAATCTGAGTGGTTTTGGAGAAAGGAAGAATCTCTCTGCAGGACTGACTTAGGCCCGAGTCCTGTAGACCAGGAGGCCAGGACCTGCCAGGAAAGCCTTGTAACGACAGGAGACACAGGTATGTCTACAATGGGTTGTAGATTCGGCACATAGAACGGGTCACCATATGTCAAGGATGCACGTGGACATTTGGGATGGCCTGGTTGACATCTTTCCTGAGAGACAGTCCTGGGGGACAGTTAGTGCAAGTCAGTGAGTAGGTCCCCCTCCCTCTTCTGTTGGTATTGAGGCTTCTCTTCCCACAAGGCAAAGGGACCCAGGTGTAGTCATCCCCAGGACCCATGGTAGCTGAAGTGTACTAGCACGGTGCTCACGATAGGGCATTTGGGGCAGCAAGCACAGTATCACACAGGGTCTGATTGGCTGGTGTCACAGCCAGCAAGGAGATAGCAATGCTTCAACATGGACGTCCACCTCTTGACACAGGAGCCGTCTAGACCTCCCACCACTGGAGGGAAGAAGGGGTGTGTCCCTGCACAGGGTGCACTACTCTGGACACCTCTCCACCTGCCAACTCCTGAGTGCCTAGTGGACACCTAAGAGCAGAGCGACCCCTGCAGGAGGTGGCTCACCTCAGCCGTGCTTAACATTAGGTCGGTGGCCCAGCCAGTCTTCCATGAGGAAAGCACAGGGCTGGTGCAATTTCACGCCGATTCAGCTGTTCTAGGGTCCTATGACTCCTCCTCTCACAGTTGGCAAGGGTCATGGAATATACCCTAACACTCCCTACATTTTTGGTGGGGTCTTGACAGAGATACATCTTCCCAATAGCCCATAGGAAAAACCTACACTTTGTGCATTTATCCCAGGGTGTTGAGGAGGCAACACTTCTGGCCAAATCCAGTGAAATATCCACCTCAGAGGCCAACCCCATCTATAAAGGTCACTGCACACAAACTGCCGCTCTGTGTGCGAGGCAAGTCTGTGGCCTTTTCAATTCTTTAAGTGACCACAGGGGAACTAAAAATATGGTCAGTAAAATGGAGCCTCTTTTCAGGGTAAGAATATGAAGCCAAGCATCACTTTATTCACAACAACAGGCTTAGAAATCCCAATATAGCAACATGGGGAGACGGCCCAGTGCCCCACCTCATGCTCAGAGCAAGAAACAAGGATTCAGGAGGAAAGATGCTCAGCAAGGATGCTAGAGGAAAAGCAAGAGGACAACTGAAGTGTCCAAATATTGACAGGGAAACAGGGCAAAGGTCAAAGGCCCAGGCATGGGCCTTACAGGGACTTACAGGGTATGTACTGTGAACGCTGTGAAGGTAGCAGGGGGATATACAAAGTCAACTCAGCCTTGGTGAGTGTGGCTTTGCCTTTTCATTCACTCACCAAGTTTTAGTTAAATACCTCCTAGGTGCACAGAATTCTGCATCTCCAGATCACTCATGAGGAATGTTGAATCTCAGGCCACCCTCCCAGATTCCCTTCCAAGTCTCCTTTCCCTGATCCTTCTGAAATCCCTTTGGCAACAAATAAAGCAGATCCTTAGGACAGATTTGCCCACTTTTTTCTGCCACCAGCCCACACAAGCAAGGACTACTGTGCTCTGCTGAAACTCAGGCTGTGGGAATCCAAGGAACGGCAGCCTGAGAAAGGGTGGGGGGCAGGTGCTACAGAGTTTATGCTTGGGGGATGCTGGTATGCAGAGGTGGGGCCTATGCACAGAGAGGCTGGGGCCTTCCATCACTTTTTTGTGCACACATCTAAAACCGTGCACACATCTGAATCCCAAATTGGGGGTGGGGGGCTGAACAGCACAATATAGAGCCTCTGAGAGGCTTGGCCTGTTTCCTATGAAATGAAAGGTCATTCCCACCCTTCATTCCCAACAACCCACTCAGCACCCACCCCTGGGTTTCTCCTTCCTGGTGGTCTCCAGGAAGCTTTGCACTTTAGCTCTGTGGAGTTGGGAGTACATTCAGGAGACAGAGACAGTGCCCCTCGCAAGTCCCAGTGCCTCCCCACTTAGAAGTTCAGTGTGGTTACTGTTTCGCAGAACTGTGCCTGATTAAAGGTGGGAAAACCAAGATGATAACCCTGACTTATCAGTACACACCCCTTTGTCCTGACATTCTCTCAGTCCAGGCAGCTCCTCTCCCCCAAGCCTTGGGTGCAAGATACTAAAGACTCCCAGGGAAAGACTCCTATCTGTAATTGGGCTTTCTCCCGAAAGCTGTGCCACTAAGACCCTGTGTGTTCTTGAGCAGGGGTGATGTTGTCCATGGGCCCATCCAAGCCCCAAATGGAACCAGGGGAATGATTCATGAGAACGAGGGTGGAGTCAGTGCCCTGAGATCTACATAAAAATAATGGATCCACAAAAATTCCAAACCCAAAATGTTGAGATCATCAGCACCACAGTCTTTCCAACAAAATGTCTCTGTTGTGCCTGAATTGATTCATTCAACAAGCACTTTGACCTCATGCTGCATGCCAGACCATATATTGGGGACGATGGATACAAAAGTGGAGTTGCTAATTGTGCACACAGCTAATCCTATAAGGGAGTGTGAGTGAAAGGCACGCGTGTGCAGCACCGGGTGTGGGGATGAAACCTGTCACCCCAAAGGAAGAAGGGAGCAAGAAAGGCCTCATGTGAGAGGGTGCTCCTGGCAGAACAGCAAGCACTCTGAGAACGGGCAGCTGAAGAGAGGTGTGGGCAGTGAGAAGGGTGCCAAGAAGGCCCTGGTAATAGGGGGCAGCCCCTAAGTCCCTGGGTCTGAAGGAGCAGGTGGATGGCAGGGAAGTAGGATGCGCAGAACTCACAGGGGCTGTAGCTGTGGAGACAGAGGTGTGCAGGAGCGGGGCTCAGGAAAGGGAGTGTAGTCACCCCAAATCACAGCAGAGAATGGGGGGGACATCCTAGCCTTTCTCTTTGCCCTCCCTCTGAGCTCCTGTTAGTGAAGGCTCATGGTAAGTCTAACTGAAATTCAGACAGCAATGGACTAGGTGATGGTCTCCAGGGCAAAGGAGAAGGGAGGAATGGATCTGCAGGAGCAAAGTCAATTACCGGCTGGCAGTGGGTTTGGAGCTGGACAGGGATAAGCTGAACAAGACAAGGTCTGAGAAGAAATCAAGGAAGTGGGCAGTGGCAGGGTGTCGGGAGCATTGGGGACAGTGGTCTCTATGTCTGGGGCTCAGACTGAGTGTGAGGGTGAGAGTGGGGGCAGAAGAAGTATAGGAGTTGAGAAGCTGAGGACGAGGCCATTAACATTGTCAGGGGTCAGGGACGCTGTGCAGGATCCTAAGAGGGGTAAGTTGTGGAGCTTGAAGGGTTGCAGTGGAAACCATGAAAATTCTGTTTTAATTTATGAAATTGGGGTAGTGGCATGATTGGATCTTTGTCATAGAAGCATATCTGACTCCACCGTGGAAGGGGAACTAAAGGAAAAGAGATTAGGGGCAGGAGATCAATGAAAACATTACTGTCATCACTGTAGCAAGAGTTGGGAAGACCTGACCATGGCCGGAAAGAGAGGCTGAAGAGAAAGAGGAGAGATGGAAACCACTGCAGCATGAAAAGAGCAAAACTGGGAAAGCAGAATGGAAGGAGATGACATCCTTAGCACTCTGGTTTAGGAGAGGACATTCCAACTTCCCTACAAAATAGTTTGGAGAATAATGTTGTCCTTGCCCACCTTGCTGGCTTACCGTCAGGCTCAAATAGCACAAGTACTTTGAAAAAATAAAGGAAAAGACAGGAAAGTGGAGTGGGGTCACTGTCATGATTAGCAGAGGTCCCCTACTGAAGACAATTCTGTCAACACCATAAGGCTGAAATCAAAGATGAGTCAAGTCACCCTTTCTGGGGTCTGGGTGAGGTGGACGATTCACACTGAACACCTTCCTCCCAGCTTATTAAATCCCCTTCTCATGACTTGGATATCCTGGTGGGTTTGATTCTTGTGCTGGCCAATTGCCTTCAATGAGGGAAACAAATTTAAAATGTCTGTATCACACAGTAGTGCTCCTTTCTCCTTAACTGTGGACTGTTAGAAGGGCAGGTGGTTGCAATGTGGCATATGCCCACCAGGTGGCACCCAAGGCTCGTGTTTGAGATTCAGCATTGCCCTCCAGCCTGTCATGGAAACTTCCGCTCAAAATCCTGTTCCGAAGAACCAGAGATCCTGCAGCATTTATGACTTGTTCTCTATGGGACACAAGTCTATGGCGACAGAACAAGGGCAGAGGGCCTAAAACTACATCTATCATGACGGATGGAACTGAGACAAAAATAAGAACATTCCAGGCTTGATAAGGACTTGCCTGCAGAGTGATGAGTAGGGGACTTTTAAAAGGATGGCCTGTTGGCAGTCTGGAAGCTGCAAGCCTAGCTGGAGACAGAAGATGGGAAAGCCAACCTCTCCAGAAATCTGCCATTGCTTCCAGCCTGGAATGCATATTTTTGAGATTGTGAAGATTGGCCTATTGTTGTAATTTTATAGTTTCTTCTTCAAGCTGTAAAGTTTGGGTCACTCTGACTGCCTAGCTTGGGAGTTTTAGAAAAGATGAGAAAAAATGTGGACAAAAGAACCCCATGACATTATACACAACATTCTTTTCATCTAATAATTATAGTTGAATTTGATTGAGCATGTAGGATATGCAAAGCATTTTTCAGTGTGACTTAATCATCATAACCACTCAATGAGGCAGAGACTTCTCATCCTCATTATACAGATGGGGAGCTAAGGCTCAGAACAGCAACATAATGAGTAGAGAGGGCAGGGCCAGGACTTCTACCCAGGTCTGTGAGATTTCCAAGTTCAGATTCATACCTACTCTATGGTGGCTCCCAGGAGTGTGCTGCCAGTGGGGACTGGGGGAGAGGCTGGGCATTGAGAGTGACAAGACATAGTCCCGCCTTAGGGAATATTCAGAGACATAGACATGAGCGAAATACAAAGGGCTTAACCTAATATACAGGTGTGTACAAATGTTCTAACCAATTAGCCTACGAGGTCATCAAGGAAGGTTTTGAAAACTTGAGAGGTGAAGAAAGGCACCCCAGCACAGAGATGAGACTGTGCAAAGGCACAGAAGTGTGAACTTGCGCAGTGTCCAGAAAGAACAGTGAGCATGGAGTGAGAGGAGGGAATTGAAAACTTCACTTAGGCCTAACACAGAAGAGCTATATACAGCGGAACACAGTGTGGGATATGGTCTGGGCCAGAGTCTGAGTGGCCAGAAGGGAGAGGTGCCTCCCAGGGGACAATGGAGTACTTATCCACTGGCTGCACAGTGTTGAGTGCTTTTCGTGCCTCCATGGAGGACTCAAGGAAGTCCTTGGTACCTTAGTCTGGGAAAAGGAAATGACAGCTTCCTTCATCTGCAAGAAAAATTCAGAAGCTTGACTTCCACCTGGAAAACCTACTGAGGATGTCCAGCTCACCTGTTGAGGTTCCCAAAGGACAAAGCCCCTTCAAGTGCAGGGAATGGGCAGACACAGTAAAGATTTGACAGGAGCTAACAGGAACTGGAGGTGGGGGCTCGAACTATGATTTTTAGAGGCACTACGGATATCTCTTCCCATCAGTCTCCTTTGGAGAAAATAGCCCCACCCTAAGAGTCGGGACCTGGGGTTCTCAGCTCATGTTTGCCATCCCTACGGATCAAGAGGAATCTCACCTGTGCTGGGGCATGCTTTCTTTTCATGGAATGGCAGCTGGGCTAACATATCTTTTATCTTTTATTTTCTCTAGGCAGAACTCTGTCATAGGGCTTGAAAGTAGGCAGAAAGGCCAATCATTAATTGTAGGGAACCAATGGACCCAAAGGAAAATGCAGTGACAAAACACTCTTTTCTCTGATCCCCTTTCCCTGTTCCCCAGCTAGAAAATTCTTAGTCCCCAGATGGTCCTCCTGGACATGATTTCAGTGACCCTGAAACAAGCAGCCTGACCTTTCAACAGGCACTCGACCTGCTTCCACTCCCATGCTCCCTGCAGCTGGGTGAGGGGAGTCTGATCTGGCTCCCTCCCCAGGCTGTTACATCAAGTGAGCTTATCCCTCATGTACTCCATGGCTTTATCTTGCTTAAGAAGATAGATTTGGCAGTACTAAAAATCAAAACATTTCTTTGGCCATGTCTTGCTGACCAGGACACAATTATCTCTGACCCATTGAGCATGTTAAATGGCTGTCATTATTATAGAAATAATTGCATGCTGAGGATCTTAAAAAAAAATAGTTACATTTCAGACAGGCAGGAAATGAGGAAATTTTCCCTCCTCAACCTTCCAGAGACAACCACTCTCAGTGTCTGTGTTTTGTTTTCCTGGTGTTTATCATCATGGCATAAAATAAAATGTTTATGTCTCTATTCCTTGATTTATCAAAATTTGACAGAAAGCATTGTCTACCAACTGTCACAGTGAGGTATCTATTGAATTTCACAACCACATACTTTCCCTCCCCCATCTGTCTCCTGATTTTCATTAGTTATACTATTTTTGTTTTTCCCCTAGTAATTTTGTGATCCAGATAATATGCTTAAAATGATTTTAGATTTAAGATATACTTTCAAATATACTTAGAATTATTTTTTTAAGATAAGCATTCACTATTAATACTCCTACAATTAGAATTTTAGTATTTACTCAAGTTCAGACAGAATCTGTTAGCCTCTCTCTATGAAGGATGAGGAATTTGATTCCTCCTTTCACCTTTCCTTCACCCCTCAAAATCCTAATTGGTGGTGTTATTATTCTTTCGATGTCGAGATATCAACAGCCACACTCATGCCAAAACATACCTTCTGTCTCAGATTTTAACTTTAGTAAGACCCTGGTTTCTCGTTCTCAGTGTAAGGAGTGGAGCATGTTAATACCTACCCTACAATAGAAAATCCCCAAGCAAGTGAATGCCTCTCTTCCTTCAACACCTCGACCTCCTACCTCAATAAGTGAAGGGCCGGAACTTCTGGATCAGCTTCTAACACCGCAGGAAACTCTAAGTAGGGAGAACACAGCTACAGATGTAGAAGGAAGGGGACACACCCCCATTTCTTCTTCCTCAGAGCGGTCATCAATTTGTTTCCCTTTGTGTTCTTCTGTCACCTGGCAGTGTCTGCTTGCCCTAGCAAGCCCAAAAGAAGCCGGGGAGTGGGGTTGTGGGGAGCCATCAGCTCCAATAGCTGACAATGGAGTCTAGAAATTAAGCTCCCAGATGGCATGGGCCTCCTCTCACCTTGGAAAGAAAATGGGTGTTCTGAGTTTCTAGCTGTTGGTTCCGCATCAATAGAACTCCACAGAAAAGTCTGGAATGATAAAGGTTCACTCTACTAATCCAATTAAGGATTTCTTTGTCTGGGAAGGAATCTTGAAATGGCACACCATCCGGGACTTTTAGGTAAGGGGATACAGTGAGCTAAGCTCTTGCAAGCTTCCATCTCAACACAGAAATGCTAAATAAAATAAGTTTTAAAAATTAAATACGCGGGGCGCCTGGGTGGCACAGCAGTTAAGCGTCTGCCTTCGGCTCAGGGCGTGATCCCGGCGTTATGGGATCGAGCCCCACATCAGGCTCCTCTGCTATGAGCCTGCTTCTTCCTCTCCCACTTCCCCTGCTTGTGTTTCCTCTCTCGCTGGATGTCTCTCTCTCTGTCGAATAAATAAATAAAATCTTTTAAAAAAAATAAAAATTAAATACGCATTTGGGCTCACCAGAAAGAAAGGAAAATCCATGGATGTCTGAAATAATGACGAAAATGAAAACTAGAATCATAATATTCTCTTCCTGCAACAGCCCTGGGAGGGCGGGCAGAGACTCACAGTCTGAGTCTTCTGAAATGGACCCTGACAGTCAGAGGTTTCATTAGCAGACACAGAACAGGAGATGCGGCCTTGAGGAGAGCATCTGAGAACTTTATGCAAAGCTGTGATCCCCAAGTAAAAAAGAAACTATAAAATCTCTGCCTCATTCACAAAGGGCAATAACCTCGTAAAAAGTGACTATAAAATCTCTCCCCTCCAGCCCAGGGTGCTGGCAAGGAGGCTTGTCTCCACTCGGAGTTGTAAGCAGGAAAAGGCTCCCATGAGAAACCAAAAATCTCAAGGCCGTGTTGAGCATGAGTTTGGTGTCCAAAAATACACTATGCACATGATGGAGGAGAACATCAATATAGAAATTGGTCCTGGGCCATGGTACCCACACTGTGGCCTCTTGTAGAAGCAAAGTCTATGCTGTGCTGATCAACAGGGACCCTTCAGCCAAGTGGCCTAGGATTTCCACTTAATTTTGGTAAAGATGAGCTCACACTAAAATACTTTCAACCACCTTGAGAGATAGTTTGAGTGAGAAGCAGCTTTGCTGAAACCTGTTAAACACTTAGCATAAACATTTAAGAGGTATACAAAAGAGATACCATAAAAACACTATAAAGTTACCTCATCCATATCTGATTTCTCTTGAGTAAGGCTGTCCCCAGACATCTCAGGAGAAAAAAGTCAGAGTCAGAAGGGACCATGCATCCTTTCGTCCAACAGCATCCCTAGTCTTACAGATGTGGACACTGAATCCTAGGCAGCTCTTGGCTGTGTGTGAGACTGCTGAAGGTGGTGGGGCAGCAGCTAGCCAGGGAGTAATATTACCCATTCCCATATCCACAGAAATAACCAAGGAATTGCAGGACCACTTCCATAGCCTGAGACCCACAAGCCCTCAGCACTAAAAAGCCAGTGCACTGGAAGGATTCTGGAGCTGGAACCCTTTTTTTAAGAGGCAGAGGCCATAGTTCCATTAATCACCTCCTCACTGAATTGCCTGACCGTGCCTCCCCATCTTTTCAGCTCTTGGGATGTCTGAATGTATGACTTTTACATTGCAAAGGCTGATTCTCTACTAAAGAAAGCAAAAGAGGGAGCCTGAGGTGTTATGTTTTGCTGGGACCCAAAGTGGAGCACCTGGTGTTGTTCCGGCTACATTTGCCTGGTTCAATGCAGTGCCATTCTCCTTGCTTACCACATGATCTTTAAAGTAGAAGCTTACTCTAAATTAGGGGTTCTCAAACTTTAGTGTACATTTTTGTCTTCTGGAAGACATATTGAAACATCTGGAGTTTCTAATGCAACAGGTCTGGGGAAGGGTCTGAGAATGCATTTCTAACAAGCTTCTAGGTGAAATTGATGCTGCTGGTCCATGCACCAGACTTTGAGAACCATTGGGGTGACACAGTACCTCTCAAACTTTCATGGGCATAAAAGTCACGTGAACATGTTGTTACAAGTCAGATTCTAATTCAGTGGCTCTGAGGTGGGGCCTGAGTTTTACAAGTTTAATGAAGTCTCTGGATGACACCAATGCCACTGGGTAGGGACCACGTTCTGAGTGGCAAGGCGCAGTTATTTGTCTATTACTCTACCTCTTGTTACCTATACCTACCATAGACAGATCTGGAAGAGAGGGAGGAGTCAGTACAGTTCTTCTCAAAGGCTTTTCTTCCAGAGAAATTGTCCGACCCACCCTCAGTCCCTTATAATGATGGTGAGCAAGTTAGTGAGGCCGGCACTGAGCTCACTGCATCAGGTCTGGAAGATGAGGTCTTCTGTAAAGTTGCCTCAATAATATTATCACCCTTCCTGTTGGGCTATCCTGGAGGAAAGTGTGGAAGGGGAAATGGTGCACTGAGACCTGGGGTAGCAGGAATGGTTGAGGGGAGAGGAAGTGACTACAGTCCGAGAAGGCTCGGGAATACCTAAGCATGAGACCAGTGCGGAATGTCCTGTACTGGCCCCGGTTTGCTTAGAAAAAAAGAAAAAAAGAAAGCTGTTCTAAAATTGGCCTTTCTTCTCTTGGGAAAATCAGATTCTTTCCCAGCAGCCACCACTCTAAGGAAGATTGGGGGAGGGGGAGGGGAGGCAAATCCTTCCATGCACCATTACCTTCCATGATGGATGACTTCTCCCCTGGGGCTTCACTTAAAGCCAGGGTTCTGAGTCTTGGCTCAGGTCCAGGCTGTCTGGGAGCCTGGGCTGCCATGTCTGATAGAGAGGGCACTAGGAACCAGACCCTCAGTTGGGTTCCCAGATCCAGCTGTGGTTTTCTAATTATAATCATCTCTTACTCTCAGGTTGTACATACACTTCTCAAATTTTGCTTCATTCATTCATTCATTTCTTTCATCAACAAATATTTATTGGGTATGTGCAACATGCATAGCATTACATTATACAGTCTAGGAAGGATATGAGAACTTAAAGCCATATTGATCATTAGACTATAAGATAGAGGAAAATGCTGCCTTGGTATTCAGATCTCCTACAGGGCTCATTCCTCATGACATCTTCATTTGTAGGAAGACTCAAGGGAACTGCCTTTCCTAGCCCAGAGAGGGGCATCCTGGTTCCCAGGGCACAGTCAGCGCCAGATCTAGGGCTGCAACTCAAGGCTATCCCATCAAAGCATGACATGTCCTATATCAACTAGTGTAGATTCATGCAGGTGCTGCCCTACACCTTCTCTTGGACCCAACAAGAGGAATTAGGTTGAGAAGAGAAGTTTTTTTTTTATAATAATTTTTATTATGTTACGTTAGTCACCGTACAGTACATCTTTAGTTTTTGATGTAGTGTTCGATGATTCATTATTTGTGTATAATACCCAGTGCTCTATGCAATATGTGCTACAGCCAGAATGAGACAAAATAAGAACCCACCAGGGAGGGTTTGGAAACAGCAGATCCACAGAAATAGATCCCCAGTACTGCGGACTGCAGGTGGCTTTCATGACCTCCTGCCCGGAGGGGTTGGAAGTTATCATGACAAGACAGAGAAACGGTGAGATGGCTTTTTATACAGCCCTGCAACCTCAGCTGTTTTGACGACCTTTGGCCAGAACAGAACACTACCTGGGGTCTCTAAAACAGGGGGAACCATTCTCTCCTGGCTGAAGCTTAATCCAGAGTGGCTGCTGAAATGAGAGTGAAGTACCCCTTAATAAAAGGCTGACATCAGATCAAGACCTTGTTGAGAGGCTCTGCAGTATAGATTTTACAGTTGGATAGATGGATAGCAGCTGTTCTGGTGACAGGCATGAATACCTCTTTATGACCAGATTTCTCCTTATCTTTATCCCTTTACTCTAGCCTTTTTAAAAAAGGTTTGATCTTTAGGGTACCTGGGTGGCTCAGTGGGTTAAGTGTCTGCCTTCGGCTGAGGTCATGATCCCAGAGTCCCAGAATGGAGTCCCACATCAGGCTCCCTGCTCAACAGAGAGCCTGCTTCTCCCTCTGCCCCTCCCCTCTGCTTGTTCTCTCCTTCTTTGTCTGTCTCTCAAATAAATAAATAAAATCTTAAAAAAAGTTTTGATCTATTACTGAATCTTCAAGTATTCAAAAAGTAATCCATGTACCTACTGCCATAATATAACAGATTTTATGTACCTTGACACATTTATTCTGGATATTTTTGTTCAGAAATAAAATTACAAATAAACCTATAAGTAAAGCAATACGCTTTGCTATCTGAATACCCCATCTTACTCACCGCCTTCCCTTCCGAGAACAAATCATTCCCAGATGCCAGTATGCATCCTTCCCATGCATGGGTTCTATTTTTCTACAAATGGGCATGCTTGTTTAAAAAGTTTGCATGAATCATGTCCTAGTACATGTATCCATTTGCACCTTGTATTTTTAACTGAACATTATGACTTCAAGGTGTACCAACATTGATCCATATTGATCTATTTCATTTACCGTAACTGCTCTTGACAAAGTGCCAATCCCCTGGACGACCTGGACTGGTGGCTGAGATCTGGGTGATTTGCCCCATTACTCTGCTGTCTTTCTCCTGGGGCTTGGATCAGGCACTTATACTGGGCACTTACAGACTCATGGGTTCCAGAGTTCCAGTAGAGTTGGCCCACACCCAGGGTAGCTGTTGCCATGGAGTCCATATTGTTCACCCAAGGAAGCATGTCAGGAGAGCAGCCCACCTTGTACCCATCACAGCAGCGTGGGTCCTCTTATAGGGCAATTAGAAAACTCTAAGCCTGGGGGGCCTGGGTGGCTCTGTTGGTTAAACATCCCATTCTTGATTTCGGCTCAGGTCGTGATCTCAGGGATATGAGATCAAGCCCTGAGTCAGGCTCTGCACTCAGTACAGGGTCTGCTTAGGATTCTCTCTCTCCTTCTCCCTCTGCCCCTCCCCCCACTCATGCTCTCTAAATAAATAAATAAATAAATATCTTAAAAAGAGAGAGAGAAGATTTTAGGCCTGATCTTTCAGGGGTCCTCTTGTTTTCTTTCTATAAATTTGAAAAAGGAAGGGTCGCCTACATCAGCAGGAGCAAGGGCAATGCCAGGACATGGCTCCCATTTGGTGCAGCTATGGAATTTTCATTCTGTCTTTTCATTTTTCTGCAAAGCAAGGATCAGACACAGTGAGACTGAGCGCCCTGGTTACTCCAGCAACCTTTTAGAATGGACAAAGACTGATTTAAGCAAGTCTCTGAGTTTGTAACTTACCTGCAGACTCACAGCATCTTTGGGGTGCATGAAACCTGAAGTTTCTAGTTTAGGTGACTTAATGTTTGGGTTTCCCATTTCTACGTCCAGTCCCCCTTGTAAATCTCTGAATGTCCTAAGGCAGGATCCTCACTGCTTTGCTCTCCTGCCTCAATTTAATTGAGGCATATGCTAATTGAATGCTTGCTCTTTCCCATGTTTATTGAACACAGAACACAAAGCTTGGCATATATGTGGAGGGGTGGCAGGAACTGTAAATATTAATACAAATCAAGCCTCTCTCTGCCTCCACCCAGGAGCCCCTGCACCTTGTGTCTATGCTTTCCTGATACAAAGCAGATTCTGATGCATAATAATAGTCATATAGAGCTAAGGGTGGATACACAGGGACTCTGGAGGAACATGATTTAGAGGATCTGGGGAGCTTCTTGGAGAAAATGGGCTTGATCTGGGTACAGCCCAACTTAACCCATAGAGTTTAAACCCATTCATTTCTTGTGGCAGGCTTATTCATTGCAACTCTGAGCAAAATGGTCTTTAGTATTTACCGGGGGGCCCTCAGAGAGTGTGCCTATTGCTTAGAACACAATTAAGAGCACAGGGTCATCATTAACACTTTCTAGAAAGCCATGTCAGCTGCTGTTATGAGCAGGGAAGAAGGGAAATGAAAAAGTAACCAGGCCAAGATATAAAGCCAGGTGTAAAGACCCTCTATTCACCATTTATAAATATTCATTCATTCATTCATTCATTCATTCATTCATTCATTATTTAGAGTGCCCGGGGGAGGGGGCAGAGGGAGAGGGAGAGAGAGAATCTCAAGCAGACTCCCAGCTGAGCATGAAGCCTGACTTGGGGCTCAATGTCAAGACCCTGAGATTATGACCTGAGCCCAAATCAAGAGTCAGATGCTCAACCGACTGAACCACCCAGATGCCCCTCTATTCATCATTTATAATGTGGACAAAGTCTGAGTGTGCTCAGTGTGAGGAAGGCAGCAGTGACAGAACACAGAGAGGCAATACCTAGCCTGAGCTTTGTAGGCCAAAGAACAGTGCAGGCTTCATGGTTGACCACATGACCCAGAAGAGGGGAGGTTGGCCCACAGCTCACTGTAGACAATATCCCTGATCCCTCTGAGTTCAGCTTGTGGCAAGATCATGGGTGAAACTCACTCCAGGGCCAGGGGAAGGTACTTTCTGCTTTTCCAAAGGAGAACCCCACAAAACTGGAGGAGATTTGGGAGATTCTTGAAATCTCAGTAATACTTATATTTTACCTGTATTTTCATCAACAAGGACTCATTAGGCTCACAAAAAACCCTGGGATTTAAGCCATACAGTTACTATCACTATTTTTTTATAGAAACTGTTCACAGAGATATTGGAGTCAGTTCTCTGATAAGCTAGGGATGCAATTCTCATCTTCTGATTACAAATCCAGTGGGATTTCCACTGTGCAATGCTGTCTGTCTCATATATATTATGCAAGGTACAAACACAGACAGCAATGATGTCAGAGGATTCTGCTCAGGGATTTGACAAGCATTTCTCTTTAGCTTGTAAAAGAGCACTTCCAACAACCATGCAAGAGGGTGAGGAAGAAGGCACGTTTGAAAGAGAATGCCTCCACGCTTAGAGAACAATACCACATTTAGCTGCTTTTTTCTCAAGCAGCAGAGCAGTTATAAAAAAAAAATCATGTGACAATGAGCAATCCAAGTGTGTATGGAGAGATAGCTGGGTCTGGGGATCTCAGAAGCAAGGAGAATCTAAATTGCCTCTTGTGGAATGCCTTGGGCTACCAAATCATTAGAGTTTGACCTCAGTCTAAACCAAGTCACACCCTTTCCTCACCATCTCCTGACCCCTTTGATTGTCATGCACTCTGATCATCTTTTCTCCCAACTGTTGATGCTGGCCAAAGCTTTTGAAATAATTTTATTTTTACTGTAAGGTAGCCATTCTCTTGATTCAGGAAATAGAAAATTCTATCATTTGCATTTGGGCTGCTTTGATATTTTGCTGATCCAAAAGCCTGCAAGTACCTTGCAGATAGTAGAATGAAAGCACGGAAGGAGTCCCAGGTTCCCTGCCCATCTTCTGCCTTCTGCAACTTTTTCTACTTCTTGTTCAAATTTGCAGCATAATGAGCAGCTAAAGAAGCATCTTGTCCTTGGATCATCTGTGGCCCTATTTGTCCCTACCCACACCTGCCTTCATCCTACCTCATAGGAGGAGGAGGTGAGGAGGAGAGTGTGCTCATTCTTCCCCATGAATTGGAGAGGCTTCCTCTGACAACTTCGCATTTCCCATTCCTGGAATGAAATCGTTGGCAATATTCTATGGGGGGAAGGGCAGAAAGTGGCATAGTATGACCCAGAACTCTGGCTCTGAGGGCAGCTGCCTGGGACTCTAAGTCATAGCATCAGGCACTCTGTAGACAAAATCCCTTCCAAGGTTCTCCCCCATGGCATTCACACTAGGAGATACTGCCATCTGGTGGGAATCTTGCAGCTTTTCTCCTTTTCCTGGCTTCATGCCAAGGAAGGGGAATTGTCTCAAAATGGCCAAGGGGTTGGGCCCTAGAGTTCCAAGGTCTTCTAGATCTACCAAGGCTTGCTGTCATTAAAACCTGTACCTCCATAGGGCATGAGAATCCAGGGCTATTGCCTCAGGTTCTGTGCTTTGCTATCAAGCCTCTCTCATGCCAGCTTTTCCCTTATACCATAATGTATCCCACCTCTGTGTCTTCCTCCAAGGCTATACCTCTGTGTGGATGCTCTCTCTTCTGTGGGCATAGAACTCTCAGGACCCGCTCGTTGTCTTACTGTGTCACGGCCTCCAGTCTTGGTATCCTTCAGTTTGACTTCCCTAGTCTTTACACATTTGAAAAGTCATTTTATATTCCCATGACCTCTCCACTCACCTGGCACTTTCCCTACATTTAGAAGATGCCCAATACATGGCTGTTGATTGAGGTCCAGCTTATACCCTTCCAGTGATAATAAGTACATTTCTCAAGTTGGGAATCTGGTTGCACCCAATCCTTAGAAGCAGAGAGAAATAAGAGACCCGTTCGATTCCATTTTTACAGATGAGACTGTAGAGCAGAAGATTCTGATTCTGTTTGTGTACTGATGTAAGCTGACCACTGTGAATGCAGAGGTCTTAGGCATTCATTTCTGTAGATCATTCCAGGTGGATGGGGGTGGGGCAAAGTGAGGAATATTAAAATGTGATGACCCTAGGGGATACCCAGCTGTACAGAATTGTGGAAAGATTTTGAGTCCTGACCTGTTTATTGAACACTTATTATTAACACTTTTTATCAATCACTGAATCTTTGTTCCCTCATCTATGAAATAGAATTAGTAATTCAAGATACACTTGACCAGCAACAATTTCTTCACTCCAACACCTATCTCCAGTCACATAGCAAAAACTCAATAAAAATTTGTTGAAAGAAAAAAAATACCCCCCTTAGTGTTGTGGAGGGTAAAATGAGAAAACACACAAGCAGTGTAGAAACTGAAATTCCATACAGAGTAGGGACTGCAGTGGGGATGGATGGGTTGAGACTCTCAGTATCCACTTTCTCCTCCTTTTCCTCCATAACAAGGGCCCCCATGTTATTGTTCTCAGTTTCTCTCTGTCTGCCTATCCGTCTCTTTCTGTTTCTCTCTGTCCTCCATCACGGGCTTCTACTTGGATGATAAACTGTGTGAGGAATGGAGACCCCAGAGATACCATAAACAGCACTCAGAACCTAGTTGCTCTTCTTCAGGCTCAACCCCAGCAAGTTTATATTCTGGGAAGCAGGTCACAGTGGACCCAGCCCCTGCAAAAGTAAAATGCATGATGGCTGCTCCTTGTTTTTTTCCTTTTGTAAGTAGGTCACTGCTGCCAGAACCTCTCAAGGCCCTACTTCTGATGCTTCCTTGGGCCAATGCCACATGGCTTCTCCAGCACTTTCTTTCTCCGCTCCAGTGAGCAGCCCAGAGCAACTCAGAGCAGGCTGGTTTGCAAGGCCGCTGTTGTGTGAGGAGTACAGGGGCAACTGTGGGACAAGCAAAGCTGCTTGGGAGCTGGGTCCAGAGGAGAGAAGTAGGCAACCAGGTTCTGGCCCCAGAGAGACCCCAGCTATCACTCAAGTTTACCTCTCTGGTGTTCAATTTCCTCGATTGTAAAATGAAAAGTCTTGGATTTGAAGATTTCTGAGCCCTTGCCCAGCCCTATAGTATTAGGAGAGACTTGGCAAGCACAGGCAGGCTGATATTTGTTCCCTGATAACCTTAACGTTCCAAGAGGGAGGGTGAGTATCTGCCCTCTAAGCTCCTTACAGGGAACATGGAGCTCTGCAGATCAAGAACTTACCACGTTTCAAACATTAAAGTAACTGCTTTAAATACATTTAATTTGAGCTTTCTAACAAGCATATTGGGCCAGTATTATCATCCCTGTTTAAGTTAAAAGGACTGAAATTCTGTTCTTTAACATGGTTAGCCTAGTTAGAGGGAGGGAGAATTATTTTTAAATGCAAGACATTTTGACTCTGAAGCCCTGCTGATAGCAGGCTGACAGGTTGCCAGGGAGCACCCTACAAAAAGGGAATAGTGCCTGTATTAGTCAGGATTCTCCAGGGAAAGAGAACCAGTAGGAAACTTATAGATATAGACATGAGATTTGTCATAGGAATTGACTCACACAGGAGCGGAGGCTAAAATTCCCGTGATCTGCCGTTTGCCAACTGGTAGAGCAGGAAAGCCAGTGGTATAAATCAGTATGAGTCCCAAGACTCAGAAGGGTGGTGGGAGAAGGCTGATGGTGTGAATCCCAGTCTGAGTCCAAACACCCAAGAACGGAGGAAGAACGTCCTAGGGCAGTTGAAGATAGATGTCTCAGTTAAAGCCGAGAGCGCGAATTCACCCATCCTCCAAGTCTGTGCTTTGTTGGGGCCTTCAGTGGATTGGATGATGCCCACTGCACTGGTAAGGGTGATCTTCTCTACTCAGTCTACTCATTCAAATGCTAATCTCTTCCAGAGACACCTTCACAGACACACCCAGAAATCATGTTTTATGAGATGTATGGCCATCTCTTAGCCTAGTCAGGTTGATCACCATCCCAGTACCCTGTAGACATGGCAGCATGTTTGGTTTCTCTCACACAAATAAACATCACGATTATACTCATGTTTATCCATCCAGTTTTCAGTTGTTTCATTTATCCTGTATTGTCTCATTTCATATTCACAAGAACCCATGGGGAATGTGGGATTACTCCTGCTGAGAAACGGGGGTTGGGGGGGGGAAGAGACTGCAGAAAGCTGACTTGCTGACAGTTACTCAGCTGGTAAATGAGGGAGCCACTAGCTAGTGCCCTGGTGGTCTGACTTCAAGTCAGGCTTCCTGCTGCTAGGCCAATTTGGAAAAGATGGAGCACTAAGTACACTTTGCCCTCCCTGTCCCCAATTTCCCAGTTCACAGACAGAATAATGGAGGCATAAAGAGTCTGCTTCTTGACCATTCCAGAATAAAAATGGTGTGTGCCATCACAGAAGCCATCCTCTCCCTGCTTCTAGCTCACGTTCTTCCTTTTACTAGAGTCAAACTCCTTCCCCTAGCTCATGAGGTCCTGCCAAATCCATCCCCCACTCCTGTCTCCAACCTACTCTGGCCTCGTTCTTGGACTTGCCTCTGCTCAGGGTCAAAGAGCTTTAAGCCTCCTTCATAGAAAGAAATGCAGCTCCATCACTTACAGCCAGAGGTCCTTGGGGTAACTCACAAGAGGGAGAGTTGCCTGGTGAGCTCCATATTTAGGGAAGTGGGGCCTGAATGCCTGCTTCACCATTCTCTGCCAGTCCTGACTTCTCTCAGCTTCAGCCTCTTGATGTCAGGCCTGGACATAAGAGTATTCACCTTATGAGATTATTTTAAGGATTAAATAAAATAATGTAGGCGTATTATGACCCTTAGCTACCTTATGGAGGTTGTTTAAGTAAAAGAAAAATATGTGAAAATGGAAGGCACATGACAGAAAGAAAGAGTATTCAAGAAGTGTTCACTCTTTTCTTGTCCATCCACCACTTGGTTTAGCCACATTACAATTCATAGATGGTAGAGGTGGGCTTCTTCCTTTGTGTTCCCAGCACTGGTCACCAGTCACAGTCTGCTGTACAAAGCAGAAGCTCCATAAATGTTGGATGAAATAGAAACAAGAAAAGAAAGCGAGAAAGAATGAAAGAAAGAAGAAAGAAAGGAAGAAAGAAAGAAAGAAAGAAAGAAGAAAGAAAGAAAGAAAGAAAGAGAAGAAAGGTTTACATTTTTTAAAGACTTATTTATTTATTTCAGAGAGAAAGAAAGAGAGAGAGAGTGCATGAGGATTTAGGGAGAAGGGCAAAGGGTTAGGGAAAATTGAATCCTAAGCAGACTTTCCACTGAGTATGGAGCCCAGGCACACAGGGCTCCATCTCATGACCCTGAGCTCATGACCTGAGACAAAATTAAGAGTCAGCCTTTTAACCTACTGAGCCACCCAGGTGCTCCAAGGCTTGCAATTTTTCAATGTGTTTATCAGTCTGATAGATTAAAAAGGGGTCATTTGTCAAATTATAACCTTATTGTTACTATTATTAACACTGTATTAAAAGAATGACTATGCATTGTATAAATGCACTACAAAAATACAAATCCTTTGTTCCAGCTGCTCTAAGGATCTGGATTAGGGGGATCAGGTCTCTCATCCCATTGGCTCTGTTATCTGGGTTTCAACTTCAGTCCCTGGCCTCTTGCCATCAGTCTTTCTCTCTCCTATGGGACTTGTCTTGGCCACTGCAGTCCCTGTGCTCCTGAGACAAGACCAGAGGGCGGGAGAAGGCTGGCCAGAAAAATCATACTGCAGGTCAGTGCTCAGAAGATACAGCCTCTGCCTTGTGTCCTTGCTCGCTCTTGTCACAATCAGCTGGAGGGGCCCAAGGCCAACCACCAATACAGCCCCTTCTTGGGAACTGTCACTCCACACTTGTTTCCGTCTGAATCTCTTTCCTTTCAGTGCTTCTCCCCAGAGGCACATAGATTCAAAGCTATAATTATAAAAGCAATAACAAAGATTAGAAAAATACTTGAGAGTTTATGGAGACTTTCATGGAGATGCCTTGATTTTGTCCACACTACATCTCCCTAAGTTAAGTAGAGCAGGGTCATAAGAGAGTTCCCTCAACTTCACTTTGCGGTCAGCAATCTAAAGCTCAGAGAGACTGAAGAATGTGTGTTCAAGTGACAGAGATGGGACCTGAGCCCAGACTTTTTTCCTCTAAATTTAAAGTCACATGATTTCCATAATAGCAATGAGGAGTCATCAAAGTTCCATAGTTTCTTCCTTTGAAGAGCTCAGAGATTTCAATTCATATATATATATATATATATAATCTTCCTACCATCCCTGGTCATTGGAGAAGGCCATATCTCCACATTTTATAAACAAAGAACACTAAGGCAAGAAATAGAATCTGACCAATCTAAGACTCATGCAAATATACAGACAACTCATTAAAAAGTTCTTGTTGGCATTTGCTTTGCCCACCTTCTAGCCACCATGGCATCTCTCTTTCACTGGGGTTTTATGGGAGGATTTTCAGTGCACCATGCCCATTTTCTCACCCACGACCTTTGAATCTGAGTACCTGAAATCCAACTTCAAGGGATGATTTGTTGTCCAAACTTCCAGGGAAGTGTAGGGGAGGAAAAGTTTTCCTTGACCCTCTTCGGGTCCCTGACTGGGTCTGAAAATTAAACTGACAAAGACAGATAAACAGAAGAAAAGCATATAAATTTCACTGAATTTATGCATATACCTGGGAGCCCTCACAAGATAATGAAGACCTGAAGAAATGACCAGAGTAGGAAGCTTTTAGACAAAGAAACAACAGATTTGTGAAGAACTGCAAGACAGAAGTGTTTGGGCTGGGGTAGCAAACGTGAAGAAGTAACAGGAAAGACAAGGGTTAGTTTAATGAGGTTTGTTTATATGGATTTCTTGGCCCCATATTCCATCTCTGGGATAGGAATGTCTTCCATCCTCCTGGTACAGGGAAGGCACCTTTCACATAGGCGATTTATGCCCTGTTTCTGGGAAGAAGGGCGCGGTGGGGGAGGCCAGAGTGAACCTCCTGCCTCTGCCTTTTCTCAGGCTCTTTCAGTTGAAGACATTCAATGTGCCAAGGTGCCACCTTCTGGGGTAGTGTGTCCTGAACCCTATCAGAAACAAATCAAGAACAACACATTGGAAAGACTCTACCCTCTCCACCACTATTCAAACAGGTACTTGTCAAAACGCAAGCAGAAAGCCATGAAATGGCTTGAAGAACCAACAAGGATGAACTTTATATAACCCACCAGGGATTTCCTCTATATTAAAAACTTCTGTCAATGCTTCAGCTATTCTAATTCCTCCTCCCCCTGCTACTGCAGCTACCATCTACAGAATGGCAGAAACTCCGCTATTACCAAGCATTTTGCTTGTATCTCATGGGTCCTCACAACAACCTCATCAGTTAGGGATTTTTATCACCATTTTACAGATAAGGAAACAGAAGTTAAATAGCCTGCCCAGGCCACAAACCTCAGAAGTGGCAGGGGGTGGCGTTCGAACCCAGATCCATGTCCTGGGTGACTCTCTGAGGAGTGTTCTCTGGGACTGTAATTTCAATTTGATTATGGCCAAATCTAACAATATTTCCAGGAATGATTTATGATCCACTTGTGTACACAGCACCTTTTCTGGGTAACAAAAAGCAAATAAAAGTGTTTATGCCATGAAACTGAGCCTAAGAAACTCACGAATTCTTGGAGGTAAAAATGTTGAGAAATAAGACAAATCGCTAATACTGTGGAAAAGGTGTATCCATTGGAGCCAGCTGGGTCCAGGTTAAGGCCTGATTCATTCATTTATTGGCAACATGGTCTCTACTCTTTAGCCTCAGTTTACTCAGCCATAAAATGGGACTAATAATATCCAACCTTCGAGGTTGCTATGAGGACAAGATAAATTGTTTAAGCACAGTATGTGTCCAGAGTAAACAGCCATTCTTGTCACAAATTTAACTGAGGGCCTGGGAGCTGGAAATAGAGTGATGGACTGAGTGGAAATGATCCCTGCTCTCATTGAGTTCACTGTTGAGCACAAGATAAATAGTTGTTTATATCATAGTAGCTCACCAAGTAACACAGAGTTGGAACACGTAACTTAGAGGATAGAGGGCTGCTCTTTACCTAACAACCACAACGAACAACTCTCTCATGTGAGCTCAACAGGCCAACCAGAGTCCTAGCCAACGAATTTATGAACAGTTTAGGGAATAAGCCACTCCATTAAGAGTCAGACTAAAAACCTGGGTATCTTGGTCTCTCTGAGCAGACATTCCTTTATTTGATAAAAGGAGTAATGTAGATGAATTCTGTTAGATGAGACAGTCATATCAGTAAAAATAACATCAGGGCTTTTACAAAATGGGAACATCTGGTTCTGGCAAAGGAGCTAAAGGAAACATGGTGCAGAAGCAAGTGAACTTGACCTAAACAGGAGAGCTGGATTAGGGACCCAGACCAGTGCCTAAATGGCTGTGTGATTAGGAGAGGCCCCTTAGCCCCTCTGGGTCTCTTCCCTAGCTGTGAAACTGGTACAGAGCCCTGAGTTCCCATCTACCTCTGAATTCAATGGTTCAATAAATACAAAATAGAAAAATAATTAAGTAAGATTAGTTTTCATAGCAACGAGACTAGCTCCAGTGAACAATTTGGGCATCTAGTAAAATTAGAGCCTAGATCATACCTTGACAGCATTTCAGAAGGTGGATTTTCTGAACACAGCTCGTCACCAGGGAATTCCTGCCTTACTCCACAGTAGTAGATAATGTTAGCTTTCAGATGCTGACTGGGGCAGAGATTCCCGTTTCCAAGTATTTTTGGCTCTCTTCCTTCCCGGCAGAATTGTTATTTCTGGGCCAGCTCCAGTCATGTGACTAGTTCTGGCAAATGAGTGAGGAGTGAAAGAATTGCATCACATTTCCAGGTAAGAGCATTTAACTATGGATGCAAGACTTTTTTTTTTAATAAAGATTTTATTTTATTTATTTGACAGAGAGAGAGAGACAGCCAGTGAGAGAGGGAACACAAGCAGGGGGAGTGGGAGAGGAAGAAGCAGGCTCCCAGTGGAGGAGCCTGACGTGGGGCTCGATCCCAGAATGCTGGGATCTCGCCCCGAGCCAAAGGCAGACACTTAACCACTGAGCCACCCAGGCGCCCCTGGATGCAAGACTCTTTAGAGCTCACCTTCCCTCACCCAGGATAGTGATTTACAGTGTTCAAGACGGGGACTGTTTTTTACCCTTGATCCCTGAGTGACCAGAATAAACCAAGCTCCCTGCTATCCCATAATGGATACATAATAAGGAAAAAACAAACCTTTGTGTTTTAAGCCTTTGAGATTTGGGGGCTATTTTGTTACCGCAGCATAATCTAACCTGTTCTTATTGATGCATTACCTCATATTAATGTTTTGCTGATTTAATAGCTTCATGCAATATACACTAGAATTGTGTACTAAAACCCTTTTCATTTAAATATGACTTCCTTCCACCTGATTTGACGCCAGTGCATTGCCACTACAAGGGACACCATTCACCATGCTCCTGCAAGGGCCATTCACATGGAATGCAATGTGACAAGAAGTTCTGGACTTATAACAGTATAGGGGAAATAAACTCATCCCACTTACTGTTTTTACTTCATTGATTTTCAGATTAATGGAAATAATCCTTCTCTCTTGCAAAGTTTTTTGTAGTTTTAAAAAGCTCTTGCATTCAAAATGTACTATGTCTTTTATGAAATAGTCACAGCCCTATAAGGGAGATAGTATTAGTCCCATTTTACAACCAAGGGACTTGGAATACAGCTTAAGAGACTGCATGGGGATGCTCGTTAATAAGTGGCAACACTGGGACTTGAACTCTTGTCTCCTAACTCCATTTGTGGGGCTAATTCAACTGCCATCTTTCCTTCAGCATCTTTACTCTGAATAGAAGTTTCTTATTATTTCCATCTATTCTAATCAGATTTCCCTTAAGTGGGGGAATACTATACCAATCGATTCCTCAACATTATTAGTTTTTTGCTACCTGGTTGTTCAAAACAAGTGTGGCTGGAAGAAGCCTTTTACCATGCACTCTTGGAGCAGTGGAGTCACTCTGGCTGCGGGACTAGAAGAAAATGCCAGTCACCAGGCCTGATACACTGGAGGCTGGCCCTCTGGTCAGCCCCGAACTTCTGCACCCTGCCTTGGTTGTCAGTCTTGGCCCTGATCTTGGAGAGGCTGACAGTCTGCTGCAACTCATAATCTCACACTCTGGACTTGGCAAAGTAGCTTGCCCCTGAAGTGTGGGGACAGGGAGCACAGCAGGGTGGAAGCCCATGGTACTGCCAAACTACTCCCCCAGAGAGTCTGAGCTAGTCTCCTCTCACATTGCCATCTACCTTTTCTCTCCTTCCACATTTTCCCTTTTGGTAAAGTTTTGTTTTGGGTCTATCAGCTTCCTTTCCTTAACTGACTTTACGTGAATGAAATCTCCCCATTTTCTGCATCACTGATACAAATGTCAGTCGGGCTGGGGCACAAGGACTCAAAGATCCAGGCAGAAAAGCCCCACCATCGGGGCGCCTGGGTGGCTCAGTCGTTAAGTGTCTGCCTTCGGCTCGGGGCATGATCCCAGGGTCCTGGAATCGAGCCCCACATCGGGCTCCTCTGCTGGGAGCCTGCTTCTTCCTCTCCCTCTCCCCCTGCTTGTGTTTCCTCTCTCGCTGGATGTCTCTCTCTCTGTCAAATAAATAAATAAAATCTTAAAAAAAGAAAAGCCCCACCATCAAGGGTCTTCAGAGGTGACTGACAGAGAATCCCTCTCCATCTTCTCTCTGATTAATGCCCAGGTGGTACAAAACTTCAGAAATCACTTGTATGGTCCCTTAGTCTCCAAAGCTCTCCTGTGGATGTGTGGTGACACTCACACCAGTATTTGGAGGTGATGTGATATCAGAGGGCCTATGTTGTCCTCACTGCACCATAGAAGGCATACCAGGCAAACACAGAAGGGCATATTTACCTCTCCAGGACCTGCCCCAAGAACCCAGCTCCCATAGAGTGTCCATCCTCCTCTTCCCTGAGGTGTCATGCCTGACACCAATTTCCCTCCCAGCAGAGCAGATATGGACGATTCTTTTCAAGAACTTCCTTCCACCAAGGAGGGTCTGATGCTGAGTTCTCATACTGGGAAGAAGTGAGCTTTCAGGCTGACCGCTAGGAGGCCCAGCTGCTTCACCCTCTCAAGGTTGGAGAAAGCAGGTAGCAGAGGGAAGAAGAGAAGCTGCCTAGAGGAGGCATAAGACTCTCCTGCTTCTTTTCCTCTCTTTCCAACCCAAGGTTCCCAGAGCTGGGGTTAGGTCACAGGGGCCTTAGCAGTTATAGGCACAAAAAGGCTTGCAGGGCTTTGTCACAGGGCAGTCTCACGGTTTCAGACCTCACATCGTACCTACCTGACCAGCAAAATCATCCTATTGTGCACTTTAATCTCTTACAGTGCTTTTTACTTTTTCACAGAAGCAATTGCACATAGATTTGTAAGATCATTTGATCAGTGTCTTTTTCCCTCATTAGACTCACTATGTAAAGTCAGAGACTGTACAGTTTTCCCTAGCCTAGAAAAGACTAGGCACTCGATAAATATTTGTTGAACGGATGAATTAATCTTCACTGCTGACATAGCAAGAGAGAATAAGCTTAAGCTATAGCAAGAAGGATTAGCTCAGCACTACTCCAGAGCCCACCACCTGGTTTTAAATCCTGGTTCTGCAACTTACTTCCCATGCGCCCTAGACAAATATTGCTGTCTTGCCTCATTTTATAGTTCTCAATGGTGGTAACAGACCTCTACTATTGCTCCGTCCCGTTTTACTGAGGATTAGGTGAGATGATACATGCACCGCACTTCAGACAGTCTTTGCAATATAAATGTTCAATAACTATTAGCTAACTACAGCGTGCTTGCAGATGGAGGGTACCTGAAGGAGAAGTTTTGATTTTGCTCTTTGCAAGCTACAGGAGGAAATACTTTTACTTATACAAGGAAGTAGTTTTGAGATTTAAGCAAAAAAGATTATTTAACTATAATTTTTCAACAAAGACACTTGCCATATCTAGAAGTAGCATCTCTGTAACAACGTGGTCCTGGTTATTATACTGGGCAATGACATTGTTGAAGGAGTCAGGATGTAAACCATGGAAATCTTTGGCAGTAGATAACTGATCATAAGTGACCAAAAGAGACTGAGTGGGCATCCCAATAAAAGCCTATCAAAAGAAAACCCTCCAGATGTGATGCATAGCAGCCTGATAGAGATAACAGAGCTCTTCCAGAGGAGAGTCCAGGTAAAGTACAGTGGTTAGAAGAGCACGGATTTTGGAACCCGAATGCCTGGGCTCACATCCCAGGTAATCCGTTACTTGCTATGTACCTTGGTTACTTAACCTCTATGGGTTTCAGCTTCCTCATCTGTAAAACAGAAATGATAATAGGACACCAATTTTCTAAAAGTATTACAAAGATTGAATGTATAATATCGTACAGTAAATACTGCCTTTAATATCAGTCTAATTAAAATTTCTTTTAAGTCACCACTGTGTAACAAAAAACCTGTCCATAGCCACTGGGCAAATGATTATCCATTTTTCCTAGAAGGGAGATAATCTGAAATAAGGATCTACATAAAATCATAGGAAGCAGACAGTAGTTTTGCTCCACAGTTAAGGACATAGAAAGGCCAAAATCAGAAGACTGGTGACAAGGAGGTTCAGGAAAAAGACTTGAGGAAAGAATGGGGTACAGAATGAGTGAATGTCCCCACAAGGCCCCTTGTGTGGAGCTGATGCTTAGCAGTCAGGTTGACCAGATGACTCTCTCTGGATGTCATTCCACTTCCTGCTTTGTGTTGCCAGTCTTCTGCCTGCTCAGCTTCCCTTGGTTCCATGTGCTACACATATCTTTTCCATAAACTACTTTTCTGTTTAAATCAGACAAGATGCAGTTCCTATTGTTTATGATGAAGAGTTCCAGCTCATAATGCAAACTCCCCAGACCTACTAAGTGAGAATCTAGATTTTTGGAAACATCCCAAGTGATTCTTATATCTGATGAAATTGGAGAGCCTCAGCTGTTTTGGACTCTAAGACACCTTCCAGCTCTGATACTCTCTGATTCTATGGTTGTCTGGTCGTATGAACTCCCGAGCCCACTCCTTGTTGCCAGATCCCCTGGGTACAGTTTTCAGAGCCTGAAGCCATCTTTCTGATGTGGAGAGAACAGGGGAGCAGAACCCTCCTCTTTTCCCTCCTCTTTTCCCTCCTCTTTTCCCTCCCTGCCCCCCCACATACATCACACTTATATCTGCCATAGGTGTGTCACTGAGCCTGACTGGGGAACTGACACTTTCTTAGTAAAAGTAACTGTTTTCCAGGATCCCTGACCACATTGCAGGGGGAAAAAATCATGATATTCCATCTGTTCTTCGTGGACAACTTTTCAGCAACTTTCCAGCAAAAGTCAAGAATGATGTTATGGAATATGTAATGCTGGTCTCCCATTTAAACAAGAGGCACCATCTTCCCATCTTTCCCAGATGGGATAAGGGAAATAAATTATGTTCTACAACATCCATGTTATTTCTCTAATGACTAATAGCATTTTTTAGCAAGACAGCAAAGAATGTGTAACCCCTTGTGTTGATAATGCATTGGCAGGCTTCCCTCAGGCTAAGGGGATCTGCTGAGGCCAGCATGCCCAGGAATCCTTAGACATAGTGGTTGTGCCCTGGCCTGAGGGAGTTGGGCCACAGGCCTAGCAGGAGCTGGGCAGAGCATGTAGGAGGGGCAGAACTGTGATGGCTATTTCAGGAGAACATGAGCAGCTATGCCCAAATGGAGGTAAGCAGAGAGGAAGGAAAATGGTAATCAGACAGAATAGCCAGTAGGGACATGGGAACATTCTGATGCCTCTTTCCTGGCTGAACCTCACTGCTGGTTTCCCTGCCCAAGGTCTCACACATGCCTTCCTCATCTGTCTCCTTAAAATACCACGTTTATCAAGTTAATCCCCCCTTCTTGGAAAACCTCTACAGCAGCCCTCCTCTATCATATAGAATGAGTCCTAAACTCCTGAATCAGCTGTTCAAAGCCCACCACAGCCTGCCTCAATTTATCTTCCCAAACTGGCTCATACAATTCCCACAAACCTTCTTAAATACTCACATACTTTCTGCTCAAGCAAAATGAACCCCTAATTTCTTCTCAATGCATTTCCCACATACTCACCTCCAGGCTTTTGCTGTCATGATTTCCCTTCCTGCTACTGAGCTCCGCTCTTCCTCCTGCTACTGGCCTTCCCTTTCCAACTTTTCAAATCCTGTGCTAGCCTGAAGGTAGGTCGTCATTGCTCTATCTCAACCACCTACCAACATGGATCTTTGCTCCTTCATAGCCAATCCTTATCAGCTGGCTGGAAAGAGACATACAATCTGGAGGCAGAGAGCATGGGTTCAAATCTAACTGTGCCAGTTATTAGCTCTATGATTTCTCTAAGTTTTTTTGGCTCTACAATCTGAGAAGTTTTTCCTATGATTTTGGATAATGCACATAAAATGTCTGCATGCAGCACAGCACACAGTAGATGCACAGTAAGTAGTAGCTAGTAGTATCAGTAGTGTCTATTACCTTGAATTCCTAAATTTCCTCTGTGTAGGGGTTGACTCCCCAGTTTGACTCTTGGTGTCTTCACTGTACTTCCCCCACAATGGTGGCTCACTTCCAAGTTCCTAGAATGGACTCAGAAGATATTTTGGGGGGGTCTCTGGGTGTTTTTGCTACAAGTTCATTGATTTTTTTCTTAAATAAAATGAAGGTGATGAGGCCTCAGACCAGCTTTGTACTCAACTGGCAAGCCAGCTTCACAGAGCCTGGAGACAAATCCATGTAACAGTCTTAGGATGAAGTCAATGTGTGTTTCTGAGAAGGGAAGCCCTTGAGAGTTACAGTCTTTGTCTAAGAGCCAGAGCTTTCTCTGCAGAGCTGCCTGAGAACACCAGCATCTTGCTAAGGAAACCACTTGGTTGTCAAAACACATCTCAGCTTCTCCTGTCAGAGGTGTCAGCCAACATCTTAGAGAATGGCAGAGCAAGCTCTTGGGAGTTCAATGCTGATAAATGATTTGTAAATGTCACATAGACCCTAGAGGAGGATGCCAGTGTAGATGGAAGTCACCTCTATTTCAAAGCAATGGAAAATTGTGAAATTTCCAGCTTTCTTATATAAGTTCATGTGCTATATTTTTAAATTTATGAATAGTAAGAAATTACTATAACTCCACTTGTCCCTATCGCACCACAATAATAAAACCTTCCCTTACACTAGAAATAATTTCCTATGCTTTTTTTGTCTTCAAGGCCAATAACCTTATTACTCCCTTTACCCCATCCAGGTATGCCTTCTCTCTTTTTGCTATTGATTCAACCAATCAACCAACAAGTATTTATCATGCTCCACTGTGTGTCCAGAACTCTGTCAGGGGCCAAGGAAGAAAAAGAAAACAGAAGAGAACATGGTCTCTGTCCTCAAGGAACAATTTAAAATCTAGTTGTCCTGTCAAATCTGTATTACCCAAGACCTTCTGCTGGCCTTCATTCAGCAGTCGGTCAGCCAAGAAATATTTATTAGACATTGCTGTGTGCCTGGCATACAGAGGGTGAATGAGCCAGAGAAGGTCCTGTTCCTCATAGAGCTTACATTCCAGTAGGAGAAAGAGGCAACGAGCAAGTAGACAAGTATTATAAGTTCAGAAATGGTAAATGCTATAAAAGAAATTAGATAAAAAAAACAGGTAGATAGTGTTGGAGGGCTGGAGGCCAGTGAAAAACTTTCTGAAGAGGTGGAAAGATTAATTTGTCAAAAGAGCTAAGACAGAAGAGAGATACTTAGAAATCCCTTCCAGTAGGGGGCTGCCTATAAACCTGGAGAAACACAAAGCATACAAGAATGAACTCTAGGCCTCTTGGTCAAGGGCCCTACTTTATTCATAGCACTAAGCACAGCTCCTGGTACATAGAAGATGCCGAATGACAGTGATGTGTAACATTATTCACAATTTACTACATAACAGGCAATGGACTGGGTACCTGCTGTGTGCTGTTCATTCAATTCTCATAACTGCCGAATGAGGAAGGTACTGCTATCCATACATGACAGACACAGAGACGTTTTCACAGAAAATAAGCTAGAGCAACAATGCAAACCCTGGCAGTCCATTTCAAGACCAGCTGGTCTCCTATGCTGTGATGCATGTAGGCATGAGTGGGTGAATGATCGATCATCCACGTGATCTTTGAGCTCATTAATTTCCAGGAGAGATACAGAGATGGGGGCTACATGCTTTAGGCTTTGGATTGTTGGAATCAATATAGTAAATTGCACCTGGCACATAGCTACACCCAAATATTCACACATTTTCCGATATCCAACCAAATAGCCACTTGTCTGAGATGAGAGGCAGTCTGAGAGAGGTTTAGTTTCTGAGGTTGGACAAATCAAGCAGTAAAAGAAATGACATTTCTTTCCTCCTGTGTAGCTTATCCATTCATAAGAAATTTTTGTGAACTGGTAGGTCAAAGTTTTTTTTATTACTATAAACTAATTACAGTATTGAAAATTAATGTGTGCCCTGTGATGGACAGGAAAGAGCCCAGTTCTCAGATCTATGCTGGAAGCAAAGCTGAGATAAGGTGAGAGCCAGTCACCCATTTAGGGCTTCACATACACTGCACTAGGACAGCATTATTCCTGCTCCACAGCACTGACAGTCCACCCATGGCCCCAGGTGTTCTACCCCTGGCCTCTGCTCAAAAGGAGACCTCTGGATCCCCTGCCATTTCCCCCACCTGTGTACGTCCCCACCATCCTTCACACCATTCCAAACACCTGATTCCTTTATCTGTTTTTGTCATCTGTGCACTTAGTTTGGGCTGCTTCATAGATCGTGGTCAAATAATTCCTTCTAATTCATCTTTTCACACCGTAGAGCTCTAGCCCGACATGGGAGATATTATTGCTTAATAAACATTGCTGAAATGACTTTGATGTTGCTCCCACTTGGAGGAGACAGGGCTTGTTCTAAGTTCCCTCCTGGAGTTTTACCTGGTAATAACAACAAAAACTGACCTTTGCTGAGGGCTTACTGCCTAACAAACATCTGTGTTGTTTATTACATTTACCTATAACAGCTCTAAAAGAAGATCATATTATTATTCCTAGTTTATTGTTGGGAAAGACTGCAAGCCGTTTAGAAGGGGATCACTTGCATTTGGTCACATAGTTGATAAGTGGATTGCAAGTCAGATCTAGGATTCCAAGTCACATCTACCTGCCTCCAAACCTCTCACTTAACCAAATGCTTGACTGCCTCCTTGCCTCCCAGTACACTAGCCCTGTGGATCCTCTTTATGCCTTCCTGGTGCTCTTCACCTGAAGCCCCTACATCCCAGCCTTCTGCTTTTCCACCTCCTAGGGTACAACATACTCTCCAGCTGCTCTCTGCAGGCCCTGAATACTCCATTTCCCACAATTCTTTAATCCATTCTGCCATCCAGCATTCCAGTGCCAGGTTCTGCCTCCCTCCACACAACCTTCTGCTTAAACTCCCATTTTCTAGGCTGTGAGATTGTAGTTAAATTGCATTTGACTTAACTAATTCATACAGAAGTATAAGTGACAGCTAGCCACTTAAAGTTCAGTGGGAATTTGACACTTAATACAAGGATATCTATCAACTCAAAGAACTGGGTCTGAATGTGTTTCCAAAGGATAATTTCAAAATGTCTTGAGCAATGGCAACATTTCCTAGTTCCACACAGGGCCAAGATGACTCCTTTGAAAGTTTATTATTTGGGTATCAAGGTCTGTACATACACATTTGCTTTAGAAAACTCTAATGAGTTCATGGTCAGACCTCATTCATGTACTTTTTATCAAACAACTCAACACTTTTCATCATGATCCCATCATTGTTCGTTTTTCCAGGTTCGTGTCTGAAGTTCAGTATCTACACTATACATCCCCTCTGCTGCCTATAGCATCAGAAAGGGGTGATCACTAATTCACAGCAGAGACTTAATCGTCAGCTTTGCCCTCTTAGAGTTTTCCCAGAAAAGACCTAACAAACCCTGCCTTGCTGGCGGTGGCATCAGAGCAACCCCTTCAAAGCTGCAAAACAAAGGCCTCTGTGTGGCTCTGGGAAATTCCATACTCCACTCAGATTCAGGTCTGGTTTGGTGGCCTCCAGCTGTCAACTCAACATCTGGAATCCATTTCCTACTTGGGAAAGCCACCCAGACAGAACTGCCTATACCCATAATTGGGCCCAGTGATGTGGCCAAGGGAGCATGAGGATCCCCTGAGGGCTGGGAGAGGATTGGGGCAGTGCCAGATTATCCAATAGGAAGAGTTTACCTGAGCTGAGAGCACCAGCTCACCAGGAGACATCAAAAAATTATTAAAATAACACTTGATATTTTAGTGAAAGCATCAAGGAAAATATTAGAACTTTTGGGAATCTTCTTAAATTTATCTTTTGGTTAGTACTGTTTTTATTTTGAATTACATATGGGGGAGCACCATATTGTTTCAGTGCTTAAGGCTTCTAAAGATTTTACCCAGTCCTGGCCCAGGGATTAGACAACGATATTGTATTGGACTGGGGTTGAGGACATGGATTAAATGTCACAGAGCACCCTAATGTCTTCTGTATGCCTAAATCCCAGCAGTTAGCACAGCACAGCTCAGAAAATGTGTGATGGCCTGATTGCATTTAGCCCTGTAGGCACTATTGCTACCGGTATGACAGTCAACTAACCTGACAGTCCAAGGCTTCCCATGAAAATGACAGTGGAGATTGATGAAAAAAGAGACCATCACCACTCCTCCCACCTCCCATTTCCACTTGGGCAACCATTCAATTCATCTTCCAATGTGGGAAGTTATGGGAGTAAGGGAGACAGAGTATTGGAAATAATAAGATTTCATTGATCAACAACAGGTATACATGGTTGTCCTTGGCCTATCTGATGTATAGTCACTCTCACCAACACATTTTTACTCATGGTGACAACGTCCTCGGTTCTCCACCTCCGTCCCTTAGCCCATCCTCTCTTCTATTCCCATCCTATGGCTCTTCCCTAGCTCTGAAACTCTCCCCAGGATCCTCATGCTGAGAGTACTCCATCTTTCGAATTCTAGGAGTTCCAGCTCACATTGAATGTTTTCATCTAGCTGGACTATACACATGGTTACTGAAAGCAGAGCAATGACAACTGAAAATGCAGGCCATTCTCCCACAGCTTCCAAGATGCCAAAAAATGTATCAGTGACTGCTCTACAACATTCAGTGCGGAGGCCCAGAGTGACTATATTTTATTGCATTGCAAAACAGCTTGCCAAGGGCTTAACCCAGCTCCCTAACCATAGCAGGTGCCTCATCAACACATTACATATGGAGATTATGATGAAGCTCATTTATGCGTTCAGTGTCCTGGGGGCCTGGATCCTACTTCTAGGGTACATGCAAGATGTCAGAAGAGGAGTCAATTCAGTCCAGAAAGCCATATTATTGAGTACCCACTGTATTCTAGGCTAATTCTAGGCTAATTCTAGGCACTGAGATGAATCAAGATGGTGGCCAATTCCAGCTCTGAAGCAAAGGTTTGAGCCTGGGTCAAAGAGAGGTAGGTAAACAAGTGTTGAGGTTGGGGCAAATGTATTTACAATAGGAACACCAAAGAAGGGAAATGGCTGTGGACTCGAGGAACTGAGGATGGCTCCTTAAAGGAGAAGGTATTTGAGCTGTTCATTGAAGTAGGAGTAGAATTTCAACAGATAAAAGTAAGAGTCAGATATTCCAACCACGAGGATGACTGATGGGAAGGCACGCTGCTGGGTATCAGCTGGGGGCATAACTTTATCCAGTTTGGCTACAAAGTGTGAGTGTCTTTGGAGGTACATGATGTAGAGAAAGAAAACGCTGGAAAGGAAGATCTAGCATCACGTTATGGAGGACTTCCAAGTCAGGCTAAAGGGACTGGAATTATTCTGTTTAGCAGTCCTGAAATGTCTTGATCATATGTGCTGTCCTCCAGAGAGATTAATTTGAAAGTCATGAGTACATGGACTGGAGGCGGACATGAAAGGAAAAAGAAAGACCATTGGAAGACTACTATGGCCATTTCAGACTCCATCTCAAAACTGGTGTCCAAATGACATGGAATTTATAGGTGACTTTACTACAATCAAAGAAGAACAAAAAAATAACAAGAATATAATAATAACATGTACACTATAGAGAGAGTACAGTAGAGGAACAGAAGCATAAACAACTGTTGGTTGTCCAACCTCGATATTCTGTGAGAAAAACAGTTGACCCTTGAACAACATGGAGGTTAGGGGCACCAACCTCCCACGCAGTTGAAAAGCTGCATATCACTTCTGACTCCCCCAAAACTTGAATACTAATAGCCTACTGTTGACCGGAAGTCTTAGCAATAACATAAACAGTCAATTAATACGTATTTTGTATATGTATTCTATGCCGTATTCTTACAATAAAGTAAGCTAGAGAAAATGAAATGTTCCTAAGAAAATCATAAGGATGAGAAAATACATTTACAGTACTGCATTGTATCGATCCAAAAAAAAAATCTGTGTATAAATCAACCCTCACAGTTCAAGCCCATGTTGTTCAGGGTCAACCGTACTTCCTTGCAATTGGATATGTTGGCTAAGCACAAGGGACTGTGCTTGGGACCACTTGCTTCAATTTCCCAAGTGACATCCATTTTAAAAATGCAGATTATTGTAGTAATAGAAAGTTTGATCAGCTGGGAAAAAGCAAGCGTGTTTCTTATGATTGGCATGGATTACTGAGAGGTATCCATTCAGGTCCTAGTGATCTCATTTGTTTGTAATACATGCCAAAGGGACAGATGTTTGCACTCCTTGGGGTAAAGCTGCTGTATAAATCTTCAGTTTTGTTATTGCAGTAATCTGTAAAATTACAATAAATATTACATTGCAATGGTGTCACGTTATAGGCCCTCAGAAGTTCCAAAAGAGCAGGACTTGCATTGGCACACAAGTTATACACCACCAAAAAACGAAGCCAAAGACGCTTAAAAGTAGTCGTCAGATGTTTCAGAAGACCGACCACTATAAACCTGAAAACAAGAAAAAAAAAAGGGCAAAGTTCATTCTTTGCCAAACATCTAGCAGATTATTACTGATCTCTCACTATATTGGAGTGTCTGGCATGCATTGGCTTGCTGTATGCAAAGGCCACGTGCAAGGAGCTGAGAGCCATGGCCAAACACAGAATGTCGTGTGCTGTGAGCAGGTCAGCTTGCAACCTGACAGAGAAGACTGGACGCAAGAGAGAGAGTTACATGTGACATGACAGGGCTGCGGGACTTGGCAGGAGGGCTCACGGGGCAGGAGGACAGGGATGACTTAAACTAACAAGCACTAAATCTACGTCCTTTCCCTAATATTGTTTCTGAAGATCACTTCTTCTAGAAATCCTGGCTCAGATAACTTTACTGGACTTCGATCAATCCCCCAAACCTTTAAGTACAATTGTAGTTCTCAAGGGCATTTTTGGCTGATTCTTTGGTTTTCTTCAGTTATTATCGTTATGATTTTTACAGGTATCTTCCATGTTCAGGCAGGTGTAGCCTGCCCACATGAATCTCCGAGTTTCCTGAGGGCAGAACTGGGTTCATTTTTGTCTCCCCCACAGTACTCAGGACTGATGTGCCAGCGGATGTGAGACACCCGTGGGAGGCAGAAGTGACTTCTTCTGGGTACAAAGGACATGCATGAGAAAGGGTACAGAGAACAAGGTGAGAAGAGGGAGACACTGGGCAAGCCAGCTCAATGACCAGCGCTTTTCTCTAGTTCCTCCATCATCCACACCTCTCCACTTCTCCCAAAGGGACTCTCATACACGGAAAAGAGACCTGATGCCTCCCAGAAGGAGGAAAGAATGTGGGCAGGCTGAAAGGGGAAACCCCACTGTCCTCCAGAGCCCTTCAGTCTTGGAAGACCCACAGAGGAACATTCTCATGGTTATCAAGCCAAGTTCACCATCCAAGTGCCTGTCCTTCTGAATGTCTAGGCAATCGCATGCTTTGCACACAGAAATCTGGCTTTCCCACCATGCTCTCTTCTTGGCCCCACCACATTCCCTCTTAGATTTTGCCCTTACTATTCCTGGTCTTTGAATAGTTCTGAGGAACTAAAGGTGTCTAGGGCTTCTTGCCTCCCTGCTCTCCACCTCTCATGAGGGGCTGACCTCAGTCCAGAGCCTCAGATTGCTCACACCTGCTTTTTAGCACAGGCTCAAAAATCTGCTGGGGCCTCCTGTTAGTTGGCCAAACAATTAAGGGAGTATCTGAGGGCCTTTGCCTGCCCTGCACCCCACCAATTTTTAAAACTGGGATCTGAACCAACCACTGGCCATCCAGCAACAATTTGTGTTGTGCTTCCCTTGGGGAGATGGTCCCACTGCATCTCTTTTTGGTGTGCTGCCTTGGCAGGGCCACGTTCCTGCTCCTTGGTGGTAAATGGCTATAGGTGGTGCTGGGATTGATAATCCTGCCTGGAGCTGTCCATTGGGCCTTCACTCTTCCTGGCACTCAGCTTCACCTGACCACCTCTGTACTTCTGCAGGAAAACATATACTCCTGCCTCGTGTCCCCATCCCCACATCCCTGTCCCCCTCTCTTCACCCTATTTCATGCCTTCTCACGCTTCCCTTACATGTTGCTCTTCTCGAACTATGCTTCTCTCTTCCCTGGTCACAACGCTGCTCATTTTCCCCATGGTCCTCAATTTCAAAATGATCTAGAAAAATATTCATTTGCTTGCTTGATTGATGGTTCTCCCCATTAGACTGGAAAACCAATCAGGGCAGATCCCTTGCTAGTTATTCCAGAGCCTAGTATGGTGCTGCCTCAGAGTGAATATTAATTGAATGATATTTGTTGAATAAATGAATGAATAAGTGAATGAATGAATGAATGAATGAATGATAGTATCAGGGATACTGGATTATAAATGTTTCAGATCCCCCCCCAGACAATGAGATGCTTGTCTATAGGAGCCTGTTCATTACCATGTTATACCTCCATTGCCCATACAGGCTTGACATTTGCAATAAATGCAAGTTGAGTTGAGCAAAAGCAAATCTCAGGAAACAAGTCAGGGTTTCACAAGCATGACTGGATACCCAGGAGTCAGCCCTCATGGGCAGACGGGGTAAACATAAACTGATATGGCAGGGGTGTTCCCAGGGAGGCAGGGTAGGGGGCAGTTTGAGAACTTTCATGCAGAAGAAGCAGAGTGGAACGCAGGGAGAAATCCAGACTAGGAGTAAGGGAAAACAGTTCCAGTCCTACTTTGCTTTAGCTATGGGTGTGACCTTGAGGAAATCATCTCTTCAGTCTGGGTCTCAGTTTGTTCATTTGTAAAATGAGCGGGACAGACCAGATTACTTGTGAAGTTCCTTCCAGCTGAGACATTTGCATGCTGCAAAGTTTGACATCAGAAAATAAATACCAATTGAAATGTCAGGTAACAAGCATCTGGCTTTGTCTGGAGGCCTGTGGTCTGGAGCTGCTTCCCTCCAGGCTGGGCCATACCACCCCCACCATGCACACTCCTATACATGTGCACACCATATGCATACCATGCACACACAAAGGACACACAAACCCAGAGCCCATCTCTACAGCCAGAGAAGAGCCAGGTGAAGAGGGGAGGGGAAGTGTATTCTGATGACTCTTTATGTGATGTCATGTCCAGGAAAAGACTAAGGACCAGAAGGAGAAGGAGGCCCAACCTCTGGCAGTCTGGGCCTACTTCCACCAACAGCTCAGGGAAAACCCTCTGCTCAGAGTCCGAGGCAGAAATTCCAATTTAACATTTTCTTCCTCCTCCCGAGAAATGGAGCAGCCTGTCCCACAGCCACTAGCACGGTCTAATTTTCACGAGGCGGTAGAAGTGAGTAATATCTCCTTAGTGAGGCCTTCCCTGGTCCAGGAAATCCTAGCATGAGAGCCCTTCCCTAAGCCAGGGTCGACATTTCCAAGAAATACAAATTCAATGGGGTGAAATCAAATCAGGGAGCTAGGTCAGGCGTCATAGGCATGACTGGATGCCCAGGAGGCACCCTCTGTGTGACAGATAAACCGATATGACAGGGGTGTGCAGTTCTTGAGCTGAGGCTGGTTTTGACATTTTTCAATGACTACATTTCAAATAGTTATGTGAGTACCTACAGTGGTAGTTTCCATTTCCTTCTTGGCCCACGGAGCCTATAATATTTACTCTCTGGCCCTCTTCAGAACTTTTGCCAAACTTTGCCCTAAACAACTGCTGAGTGTCCCCATCAGTGGCAAAATTGGGATTCCTGCTGTAGTCCTGGGAGTGGCACCAGCCTTGAACTCTGGACCGTCCCCCCCCCCCCGCGAATGATGGTGATGAGGACAGGGCACTCATTGTCCCATCTCCCCCATCCCCAATTCCCTCCCCTCTTCCTGGCCACCCCCCAGGTCTCCAGAAGCTTCTCTTTTCTACCCTATACTTCCTCACCCTCCCATGCCTCACCCATAACCCTTCATTCTGAAACTCCCTCCAAGACACGTGATCACATGCTGTCTTGCATGACTTGCTTTTGTTTTACAGGGATTACTTCCCCAGAGGGACTGGAAGCGTTAGAAGGCAGGGACCACATCCCAACATTTGTCCCCGTATCCCCCACCCCCAGCACAATGAGGAGTGCTGGGCCTGGAACAACTGATGAGTAGCCATGTGCTGCTGAGGTCTGACTGCAGAAAGTAATTGAACATCACCCATGGTCACCCTCCACTGTGCATAAGCTTGCCATTTCTGGAGGGTACTGAGACCAAGGTGTCCCTGCTCCAAGAGAAGCACTTTGCACCTTCTACTCCAAGCCCAGAAGTGCTTCTATCGTTAATGCTAGAATCACTCAAAGTCCAGCTCTGTGAATAGATTCCTCTCGGGTTGATACTCTGTGTCATTTTCCCCTCTAGGGAGTGTCCCAGCCAGGCAGGGCAAATCAAGGACTGGGGTTCTTAAAGCTTGTGAAAAGGTTTGTTTTTTGAATCTGTCATTGCTTAGGGTTCAGGAAGCATGTGGACAAGAGAAGAAACCAGTAAGTAGAGAAAGAGGGGGCCAGATGCTTTGCAATAAAGAAGCTGTTCTTCCACAAGAGCATGACCCAGAGCACAGCCCTGCTCTCGGAGCTGTGGTGGCCAGGGCTGGTAGATTACGAGCCCAGTGCTAGTTTCCTGCAGTGGGAGCCAAGACACAACATCTGGATAAAAAGCTTGGCGGGGACACTTGATCTAATCTCCTCAGGAAGCCAAAGGCTATGGAAAATCAATGACAGCAGAGAAGGGGAGGGTGGGAGAGGATGAAGGGCCCCTTATCTCAGATAGCCTGGGTAAGAGCCTTGACATTCAGGCTCCTTTTTTTCTAATCATGTGAACGCGCAAACCCAGGATGGCTGGAGTGAAACCTTGCAGGCTTTTTCAGGAATCATGGCAACAGGTGCCCTGAGAAGATGGAGAGATTGAAATCCTTGTGCTCCCTAGTGGGTGCCCACCCGATTCCCCAGGGCAGATACCATGGCACTGAACTCTGGGATGTGAGGCTGCATCAGGGTACTAGTGTACCCACCCCCTCTAGAACTGCCTTGATCCTCTTTGTAACCCTGCTTTGCAGGATCCCCGTCTCCCATGCAAAATATGGAGACTCTTTCCTTTCCTTCCCTCTCTCCCTGAGGATTTGTACTAAGACTGAAGCCACTTACAGGACGTTTCAATGAAGTGGTCCATTCTATTTGGACCAACATCTATTAGGCACCTAGACACATCTAAGACCCATGTGTTGCTCTCTTTGAGCCTAAAGGAACTGACTTTCAGGTCATAAGTGGTGACATCTCTTTTGTCTTTAAGGGAGGGTGGAACCCGAAGGGGGATCAGGTCGCAATCACCAGGTGTGTGCTGAACCACACACATTAGCTTTAAAGCCGAAGAGGGCTTGGAGGTGAGACTGTGGAGTTGAGCTTTGGCAAGAGGCCCTGCATTTAGGCAGATTGTAAATTATAAATAAATAGTCTCTGTTCTTTTGCTTCAGCATGTAATGAAAAACAACAGAGCCCTGCCTGCAAGTCCTTCTGCTTCCGCCTCAGATTTGCTGTTAACAGTTCCTGACTGGAAATGACTCCAGGCAGTCACAGACACTGGCTTTTATTACTGTGTCGGCGTCTTATTTAAATCCACAGTTCCCAGACACGAATTTAGCAAAGCCACCCTCGCCCCACGGAGATGTGCTTGCACCCCTCAGAACCAAACATTCAGCTCAGCTCCCTGCTGTTGTGCAGGAGGTGTGATTGTGGGTCACCAGCCCACCCTGGCAGGGACATAAGACAACATGTCTTTGGATTATTTAGATTATTTATCAGCAAAAGCCAGAGCAGGAATCCAGAGCCCTGGAAAGTACCTAATCACAGAGAGAAACTGCAGCCAGTGTTATACCTACTGTGCTGTTCACCACAACCATCCAGTGAAAAGAGAACCAAGAGATTCATTCTGAGTTTGGGGATTTACTTAGCCCAAGACCACCATCTGTAGAAACTAGCCCTTAATGTGGACAAGCAAATCCTCCCATTCAGCTTCTTTCTGCCTCTGTCCACCAGAAAGGCACTGCATTCTCCTTCGCCACCTCATGGTGGAGGGGGAGAGTTTAACAACTGAGCACTGTTCCCACCCTCCTCCATGACTTTCACACCAGGGCTGCAATTCTGTGAACAGGCTTCATGTCTGAGAGAATCAGGCTGGTTTCACAGAGCTGTTGAGAGCCATGTGAAGCAGGGCTTAAAGCCTGCCGACAAAGGAGAGCTCGGAAACACAGCCCCAAGAGATGGCAGTGGGGCTGTGGGGGGTCTGATCTTCCCTTGCCTTTTAGCTGCATCCACACACTGTACTGACAGTTGGGTCTAAGACCACACCATCAGGCAGCATGTCAGAAACAGCCTGAGACACACAGAATTCACCCCTCTGTGATGCATGGAGGGGGCCCAGCAGAAAAGAAGTTGACAATCAAATCATTACTTTTCCAAGTAATCCACCCCAGTCAAGGTGGTATTTGGTCTGACTTCAAAACCAGAAACAGCAAGTGACAGACTCCTTTTTAAAATTTCAAACAACAACAACAAAACAAAAACAAAGAAACAACTAACACTTGCCTCAACCACATAATATTTTATTTCCTGGGATAAAAATAAAGAGAATGAATTATCGGAAATCTTTCTTCAGCATCATTAAAATGCTTTTCAAAGAAAGTTACAAGAATTGTTTAAGGCGCACAGAAAAGCTCAGTCTTGCCTTTCTTCCAGAACATTCCCTGCCCTAGATGCAAAACACCGATACCACATCCTAGAAAAGAGAGAGGCTTACAGACACAGGAACCAGAACAGCCATAACTAGGGTCTCTGGCCCTAATATAAGTATCACAAAAAAAAAATCACAATAACTCTCTTTTCCATAAATACAGCATTCCTGGAAAATATATCCAAAATATCTCCAACTGAGCTGCAGTACAAAAATCCACTCACTGGACATAAAAATATTTTCCCCTATACACAAATAAAATCATATATAAAGCAAATTTGGAACACATGGAGGGGGTTACAAAATCTCTTGGGATCTGGGCTATTTAAAGTCATTTTTGTTTGGGTTATCCCTCTGCTGGGTATAGGGAACTGGCTACAAATACATCCATTTCACAGTGCTCACCATTTCAACAGCTCCTGCGTCATGGAATGTGGTACTTTTTAAAAATAGGCGACCCTTGGTGTCATGGAAAGAAGAGGAAAAATGGGGGATCAAGGGAGGGAGGGAAGGAGAGAAGTGAAAGAAGAGGGACAGACTTCAAGGTGGGTTTGAAATACTCTGTGGTATGAAGTAGATACCCAGGCTCAGGAAGCCTCTGCTATCCCCCACCCCACTACCACCGATCTGCCAGGGCTCTCCCTTACAAATCCGTTTCCCGGCTCGTGTCCAGGCAGAGGGCATAGAGGGACCTCCGCAAGTCCACATTGCTTTTGGCCTTGAGGTTACACTTCTCCAGGGGACAGCTGCCCCTTCGGGCTCCATCTGCGTTCTCCAGGGACACCGCAGCCTTGCAGAGGGACCCTTTGCTCCAGCTGGTCTTCCGAGGGCCTCCACTGTCCTGCCCTGTCCCATGGCTCTGGCTGCCCTGCTCTTCCTTAAGAGCTGCCTGCTCCTCATGGTCCGTCTCCCGATGGTAGAAGTAGTTGAAGTTGGAGACAATGACGGGCACAGGCAGGGCGATGGTGAGCACCCCAGCGATGGCACACAGCGAGCCCACAATCTTGCCCCCCACTGTGACAGGCCTCATGTCCCCGTAGCCTACTGTGGTCATAGTGACTACTGCCCACCAGAAGGCATCTGGGATGCTGGAAAAATGGGTCTCCTGGTTGTCAGCCTCTGCAAAGTAGACGGCACTGGAGAAGAGGATGACTCCGATGAAGAGGAAGAAGATAAGCAGGCCCAGCTCCCGCATGGAGGCCTGCAAGGTCTTGCCCAGGATCTGCAGCCCCTTGGAGTGTCGGGAGAGCTTGAAGATGCGGAACACCCGGACCAGGCGGATCACTCTGAGGATGGCCAGGGACATGGCCTGCTGCCCATTCTGGCCGCCGCCCCCTCCCCCGCCTGGCTGTTGGTCTGCCAGCTCAGTGCCCAAGGTGATGAAGTAGGGAAAGATGGCCACCACATCAATGATGTTCATGATGTTGCGAGAGAACTCTGCTTTGCTGGGGCAGGCAAAGAAGCGTACAAGCAGCTCGAAGGTGAACCAGATGACACACGTGGTCTCTACAATGAAGAAGGGGTCAGCTAGGGTCCTAGGCAGGAGAGGTGCCACTGTAGGGCCGGAGGGAGGAGCCAGAGCCCCGCTGCCATTGGCCCCCCGGGCAGGCCCAGGAGGCTGGTGGGGCACTGGGGGATGGCGGAGCTGCTCCCGTTCATCCCTGAACTCTGGCAAGGTCTCCAAGCAGAAGGTGATGATGGAGATGAGAATGACCAAGACCGAGACGATGGCTATGCCCCTCGCGGACCCCGAGCTTTCTGGATATTCAAAGATAAGCCACACCTGGCGTTGGAATTCATTTCGGGGCAGGGGCTTCTCCTCTTCTTTAATGAAGCCCTCATCCTCCCGGAAACGCTCCATGGCCTCGTCCCCCAGCTGGTAGAAGCGGATCTCATCTGCGAACACGTCCAGGGAGACATTGACGGGCCTCCGCAGGCGGCCCCCGGACTGGTAGTAGTAGAGGATGCCATCGAAGCTGGGCCGGTTGCGGTCAAAGAAGTACTCGTTCCTCAGGGGGTCGAAGTAGCGCAGGCGTTTGGCCGGGTCCCCCAGGAGGGTATTGGGGAACTGCGCCAAGGTGCCCAGCTGCGTCTCGAAGCGCAGCCCAGAGATGTTGATAAGGACGCGCTGGTGGTGAAGGGACCCCGCGCGCAGCACCTGGTCCTCCGCCATGCCCAGGGCGGGGTCGCCTTCTCCCTCCTCGTCCTCCGGAGGCAGCCGTCGAGGCTGCGGCGGCTCCTGGGGCAGGGGTGGCAAAGGCCGCCCTCCCAGGTCCACTCCCCTCTGCGTGCCGCGCGCCCTTGGAGCCCGCTCTGTGGGTCCATCCCTGAGCCCAGCCGTCGGGGGACACTGGAGCTCTCCCCCTATGGCCTGGCCACAGCCTGTCCGGGTCTCACCTCCTCCTCTGACGGTCATGGCACCGCCGTTCTCCAGGGGCACCAGGGCGATCTCCATGGCCAGGGGGCAGGGGGCATGCTGCGCCCCTACCGACCGGCGTCCGCAGCCCCCGCTCACGCCCCGCTGGGCGCCTTGTGTCCGGCTTTTCTCCTGCCGTCGGCCGGCCCCCACTCTGGGGCGGGCTAGGGCTGCTGGCGCGATCCCCTGGCTCGGTCCTGACGTCAAGAAGCCGCTGCCCTGCTCTCTGCCTCGCTCTCCGTTCTGGCAGCCTGTTACCAAGCAGCCAAAAGCCTCCTTCCAGCAGATGCAACCTTCAGCCGCCCCTGTCGGCTGCGGGGCGGTGCTCGGCCTCCACCCTGCGCGGCTCCTCCCGCCTCTTCCCTCCCCCCGCCCCGTCCCCTCCCCTCCTCCATCTCCCGCCTCCCCTCCTGGGTCTCGCTGCCTCCGGTGTCTCCCCGGAGGGCACAGCTGGGGCCTGGGGCGAGGGGAGGAAGGGGGGCTGAGAAGGGAGCAGCCCGGCGGAGGGAGGGAGGAGGGAGGGAGCGGAGAGGCCGGAGGAACAGGTTGTACCGAGAGCGCCGAAACTCCCAGGGCAACCAGATGAGAATAGCTGTGGATTTCAGTTCACCTGGGAACCCGCTGAACGCCAAGTGGACTCCAGGGGAAATGAATTGCCCTGGTTTGGACGGATGAGACATGAGATAACAGTCCTTTTACAATCTTCCTTCGGAGGAGAACTATTCTCTAGGAAGAATTACAGATGGGAAGGGACTCGGACTCAGCAGAGCTATGGGCCTCGGGGATGTAGAGATACATAGAGCTGGAGATACCTCCAGACCAATGGTGGAGAAGCCTCTCTCTTCCCATCTTCCCACACACCCACCAAATGTAACAGGCTGAGAGCTGGCAGCAGCCGCCTGCTGTTGCCCTGGGACAGCCCTGATTCCCAGTCCAGAAAGTCCTGGCCCATGGGACAAACTTGCTGTCTGGTCTCCTATCCCTGAGGACGTACAACTTCTCGCTCTCACAAATCCCCTCTGTAAAAACCTGTAAGGGAGAAGGGGAGGAGAAAGAAAGAGATCCTGGGGAGAGCTGTTCCTTTCTAGTGAAGCTTGAAGCTGACAACTCCAGCTTTGTGTAGGGGGTTTGTGTAGGGGGCAGGGGTAGGGACCAGGGAGGCTGTGAATCCCAGGTCTGGAGGACTCCCAGGAGTAGAATAAGAAGCAATACTTACTTGCTCCTATGATGTACCGGGAGCATTCTCAGCCCTCTACAAATATTGACTGGTGTATTCCTACAGCAACATACTTTCTCGGTACTATTACTATCTCCATTTCATAGGTGAGGAAAATGAAACACTGACAGCGACTGAATGACCCATGGGCATACAGGAAAGTGATAAGACTGGGATTCAAACCAAAGCCAGCAGACTTTGAGCCCTTGCTCCCTCCACTCCACTCCTCTATAGAAATGTGTAACCCCCTTTCCAGGTACAAGTGCACCCTCCCAGCCCTAGCATCTGGCCTGAGAGCTTTAGTTTTCTCCTACAGGAGGCAGGAGGATGGCTGAGTAACAGCTAAGTCTTTCAGGGTCAGGAAATGAGCCATCTGCCCCCTGCCGCAGCCTCTGTGGGGTTTTAGGGGCATCTGTGGCCATTAGAAATATCTTTCAAGGTGTATCTGCCAGTTCCAGACACACCCTCCAGGTATTTGTTGGTTTTAAGTTACCATAAAGTCACTGTTTTTGAATGTTCAAAGTCATTCAAAGTTTTTGAATGTGTGTCTATTTTTGTTCCTGTATGTTGTTTACTGTTTATATATGTGGATGTCACAGCCTCTTGTCTGTGAATATATCTCCACATGAGGGAAGTTTTGGAAACTTGCTACGGGGTGCACAAGCAGTTGTTGGAATAGCAAGGTGTGCACACACAAGCTTACATCAGTGTTGGAGAAACAAATGCACATGGGGCCTTTTTTTGTGTTGCATGAAGGTGGATGTGAATTCGGTGTATGTAACTGTTCTCATTGTGTGACTCTGTGCATGTGGTTGCTTATCCTTGCAGATGTGCTTCGGTGAGGAAGGGGCGGGAAAAGGAAAATCAATATGTGGGGGCATCACTGTAACCACAGGGTCTTGTACTCCCCTCCTCAGACCTCTGCCAACTCTGCTCCATCTGCCCTGGCTTTTTATTCTTCCCTGGCTATGAGGTTGTCAGTCAGGATAAGATCTGCCCCTGGGAGCCTAGGGCCTACTGAGCTTATAGAGGTTGAGCTCAGAGACCCACAGAAATTGAGTCTTGTTTACTGACTCATGCATCTTGTAAATACAGGGATACAATCTTGGTTCACAGGAGCTCTGCTTGAGTTCCCTATGGGAGAGAGTTCTCTGGAGCTTGTCTTCCAGGGGCCCTTAGAGAGGTTGTTCCCTGAAGAATAAGAGCACAACATAAACAGTGCTGGAAAAGCACACAAACCAGGCCTCCTTGATGTGGTATTTTCTTAAATCTGTTTTCCATACATTTACCAGCTTTGATAGGTTTCTTACAAAATTAGCTTCAGATGTTACATGTGGCAGCCATGGGGGTTTACTGGGAGGGTGTCCTTTAAAGAAAGAAGTTGCATTTCAGCTTCCAGGAGTGCAATTAGCTAAGAGCTTTCAGCTGTTGGCAGCTTTGGGTCCTTCCTGGTCAGCGTTCTGCCAATGACTGAGCACAACAGGCTTACAGGGACCTGACCATTTCTGCCCAGTGCAGAACTCTTCTGCTGTGCTATCTTTGCTCTGGATCTCCCCCATTGGGTTGGCCATGACATTGTAAGAAATACATTGCAGTCTGAGACTCTGTTCACCCCCTTCCTCCTGCTTTCACAGGTGTCACTAGGTCAGCATCATGGGCTGAAGGCTTTACCTGCTGGCTTCTGTAGGTTCTTTTTTCTTTCTTCTGTTTCTTCCCAGTAAACCTCTTGTACTCCAACACTAACTGACACATCATATAACCGAAACTTACCCTCTGCTCTACCCGACTAATCCTAGGAGGTAAGTCCCTCTGTAGCAGAGCTTCATGGCCTCCATCCCCTGAGGTTCTGGTTCAAACACAGACTCTGATGCACAATGAGCTTAGAACACATTTCAAACAAGGTTCACAGTTACGCTGACATTCCTGTCCAAAGATCACACTTGCGAGCCACTTCCTCTCAGACAAACCCAAGATAGGGTCTTTGAAGGAATTATTTGGAGCACCTAGATTATGTCCCCCAGAATGAGGTATTCAGAGGAGACAAATGGGAAGTCTTCTCTTAATTCATAGGACTGGTCCTAGCAGACCACAGGAAGACTTGTAAGGTGTGTAGAACCAAGAAGAAATGAATATTATTAGGAGAAGTAAGGCATGGATGGCAAGGAGGGCTGGGCTCAAAGAGGAAGGAGAGAGAAAAGAGGAGGAAGAGGGGAAAGAATCCTAATTGTCACCTTTATTGATCCATTAGAAAATAATTCATTGAGTATCTACTATGTGTAAGGCATTGTTCCAGGTTCTGGGAGTATACTGATGACCAAGGCAGACATATTTCCTAACCTCTGTAGAGTTCTATCTTGGGGAAGGCAAAAGCCACAAACCGTCTAAATTTACGCTGGTTGTTTAATTACAATTTAAAGAGGTACCATCTAGAATATAGGGTATTGTGAGAATAACAGGGAGCCTGACCCCGTCTAGGATCCAAAGAAGTTTCCTGAGGTGGTGATGGGGAAGACAACTATTCCAGGTGGACAGAAGAGTATGTTCCAAGGCCCTAGGGCTGGTTTAAGGAACTGAAAGTTAAGGTAGTTGGTGGGGGGCTCAGAATAAGTTCTGTGAGATCAGGCTAGAGAGGGGGAGGAGATCCAGATTATGAAGAGCTTGCTAGGTCATGTTTCATGATCTCTCCTGCAAGATGCCATAATACTTTCTTTCTTCCACACTCAGATACTTTGTTTGTGTCTCTAGTAAAGCAAATGTGCTAATATACTTCTAGTTCACTTTCCACTACATGTTTTAGCCTCTTCTCCCCTCCATTTCCACCAGAATATATCTTAACTTCATCTCTATGTGTGTCTATGTCTATCTACCTATCTTCTATCTATCTGTTATACATAGGTAGGTTGGCAGGTAGATGGATAGATAGATACTAGAGAGAAATGGAGAGATCTTGAAATCAAAGATCATACTTTACTCATCCCCAATTTTTCTTATATCATCAAACATTCATGTTATGAATTTCAATAAATATGTGTTAAATGCAATTAAATCAAGAGAAAGGAGTTTGGCTACAGAGCAGGAAGGGAGGGCAAACAGGGATAGGAAATAAACGTGAGTTCTGAGATTAACTAAATACTCAAAGTGATTGTGGACATGGAACCCAATCAGAAAAATGTAAGACTCATTTGGGTGGTCAGATAGGGGAAGTGAATTACATCTGCTTTGGCCCTTTGTTCAGGTTATATGCATCATTTATTACTACACAACCCACCTCAACTTTGTGTATAAGAACAAATTTGTGGCTATAAACTCTTTAATATATTGGACTGTGCGATTTAGTTCCCAAGCTAAGAGAGGCTTTGAGACCTAGAGTTACTGTAATTCTGTTTATTATATAATACTAAACCATAAAGCATAAAGATACACTGAATTTTCATCTAGATTAAGGGACAAGCTTCCACCATTAGGCAAGATTTAAAGGAACAGGAAGAGGCAAAAATAAAATTCTGTTGTAATTATGCTACTAGTCTTTCCTGTCAAATATCAGTTTTGCTTCTCCACCTTGGATGGGGTTATAGACCTGGGAACCTCGTCAAAACTGGAATGAGAGGGTCCTAGCAAGAGGCCAGGCTGACAAATCAGTTAAAGTAATAATCAGTCAGTCCAGGGCTCAGGGCTCAGGGCTCAGCTACTTCTGCTCCTCCCTTTGGAGGACGAGAGGCCCTGCGTCTGCCAAAGGGACCATGGGGACCCCATCTCTAAGCATTCCCAGGCACTATGCATGGCTGGGAGATCTTAGATTTCTTGAGGGGGAGAGGTGCACTCTGAATCATTTCCCCAACCCCCCTCCTATCACTCTGGTGAGCCAGTTATGTTGGATTACTGTCATCACACCTGAGTCTCCTCTTTGTTATACATGAACAAAACCACCATTGTGTCTCCTCCGAGAGGGAAGCCATCACCCTCAGATTGGGAAAGTTTGTCTTCCACACAACTCCTTGGTCAGCATCTTTCTCAGGAAACACGGAGGTGCTGGGAGTCAGGAGAGAGGGTCTCAGGGCTTCTTAGGCTAGACCAGGGAGAACAGAATAGGAGGCAGCATAGTTAACATAAACCAAAATACATTGGTTTTTTAAAAAAATGAAGAGGAAAACTTGATTAATGAGTCCTTGATAGGCTAGGTCTTACTGCAAAATGTTACAAAGCATATAATTCAATGGCTCATTACTATTAAATAACATATCACAAGAGCATATTATCAAGCAATAATTGGTAATAGAGTATTAATCAGCGAAAGGGTAAAACTGTCTCTCACCTAATCCTCTCTCCCAGATGCATTCTGCTTCTAGATCTGTAGTGAAAAACATCTTAATGAGGGGAGCAGCTGTTCTTCCTTCCCTCCCCTTCCCTTCTCACTTGCCTCTCAATCCAACACCTTGGGAAGGAAGCTTGGAAATGACCTTCCTTTCCCGTGTGATGGGAGCAGCAGAGGTGGAGTCCACAAAGCAAACATACAAAACAAATGAGTGTGTGCTTGTGGGGTGTGGGGGAGAGAGGATTTATGTGCTGTGTTAAGAGATGGAAGCAGGAAAAGACAGTGAATGGCAGAGAGGGAAAGATTATGCCTAAACTGACCCAGATCCTGAGAGAGACCTCAGGCCTAGTGCTAGGATTTCCTGTTTGCAGGGATTAAGATGAGAGGCCCTTCACAGATCAAGGCTCACATCTGGAGCTTGGCTTTTTCTCCCCCTCCCTCCTTCCCCACATTTAATCCAGGAATAAATTCATTAATGGGTCCACTGCATTTTCAGAGGCCAAACATAGAAAGGAAAGTGACCTAGATGCCCAGGAGCTGGGAGGTTCAAGGGAGGGTTTGCCCTGGTGAATAATGGTTTCCCTCCCTCTCCCTTCCCTCCTCCACTGAGGAGATGGAGGGTTATAGGTGCCTCCTTGACTGTTTTTCTCACTCTCTGTTTTTTGCCCTCAATACACCTCACTATGGTATTCATTCATGTAACATGAAAACTTTTGGACTTTGAAATTGTGAACCAGTAGCTTCATGTTTTGTTAGGGTCAGAGATACTCGAATTGTTTTTTACTTCTTCAATATGGCCTGCAACTTTCATGTCCTCGCTCTCTGCCTAGGCATCCAGATCAAGGAAGGCATTAGTTGAGAATTTTATATTCAGTGGCTTTTCTAGCTAAATTGTTGCCCGCATAGCACAAAGGTATATTATGAATTTAGGTTATGTATCAAGATATATGAAAAAAGTACTTTATTTTGAAAGAGCTAAGCAAAGGCAAGACACTTTTATTACTATGGAAGGAGCATCCATTCTAAGTCTGAAAAACATGTGGTCACTATACAATTCATGCAGGCCAGACAACACCCATTTTTCTCAATGTCCCTATCAAAATAAATCCTCTTTATTTTGATTTGATAAAAAGATGGTTTAGTCATGAAACAGGATTAGGGCTCAGCCACAGTTTCAATGTGGCTGGACCTGGAGGTAGGGGTTGAGATGGGACGGCTTCCAGAAACTTGCTACTCAAATACCAGTTCATGGACCAGCAGTGTCAAGGTCATCTGGGAGCTTATGAGAAATGTTATTCGCCAAGCCTCTTCTCAAACCTACTGAATCAGAATATCTGGAGACAGAGCCCAGGAATCTGCATTTCAACAAGCTCTCTAGGTGATTCTGATGCTACCAAAGTTTGAGAACTGGTGTCCTAGAGGGCCTGTCCCACTCAGGAGTCTGGTCTTTTTATTGGATGTGTGTTGCATAAGGAATTCAGGGGCTGGGAAGTTCTCCTGAATGAGAGATTGGGATCTGGATTGAGGTAGATCCCAGTAGAGTGCCAGCAACACCTCTTACTCATTATGACACTCAACCTCTCTCAGCCTCAGCTACTTTGTCTGTCAAATAAAGACACTAAAACCGCTTACCTCCTCTCCTTGTTCTAAGCATTTAAATGTCTGGAAAATCATAAGCAGTCAATTAATATTAGTTAATATTGTTAATGCTAGCTAGTCTGTGTAATCTGACAGGTGCCGAATGCATGCACAGATCCTTAATCATCTGCATTAGTTGCCTGTAGTGACTAGTGATATCATTATATTAGTGGTCTTTCTCTAGTTAATCCAGTCATGGAGCTATGAGCTCCCAATTTGGTGGGAGTGTCTCAGCACTGAAGATGCCCTAAGTGGTGGGCGTGGGAGTAAACCAGTCATCATCTGGCTCCTGGCCTTCCTGTTAATATTTGTGCCCTATTGCTGCTCTAACAATCTGCCCCAACATTATGGCTTAAAAGAATATAAATTTATTATCTTATAATTCAGGATATTAGAAGTACAAAATGCATCTTTTCGGGCTAAAATCGAGGTGTCATTTGGGCTGGTTGCCTCTGGAAGCTCCAGGGAGAATTCATTAGAGGCCACCTGCATCCCTTGGCTTATGGCCCCTTCCTTCAGCCTCAAAGCCAATATAATAGAATCCCTCCAATTCCGCTTTGTCAAATCGCCTTCTCTTTTCTTCCATCTTTTAAGGACCTAGTGATTATGCTTGTTTCCTATTTTGTGATCCTTAATCTAATCATATTTGCAAAGTCCCCTCTGCCCTATAAGGTAATGTGTTCACAGGTTCCAGGGTTGAGGACCTGGACATCTTTGCAGGACCATTATACAGCCTGTCCCCGCCCCTCCCAATGAGACTCCAAGGATGGAGCTTTGAGTGCTGAGCGCTCAGTGGAACCTAAGCTGTTCACTAGTCACATCCTCTCGCTGTACGGATAACGAACACCTGCAGGTTTGCCCCCAGAGAAGAGCAGAGGCTAAGCAACCCCAGATCCCAGTCTCTAGCCCAGTTCTGCAGAGTCCACATTCAGTGGTTTCTCCAGCAGACAGTCTTTCTGCAGCAGGGAGAAACGCATGTGTGGCCAGTCATGTCAAATCATAATTCTTTGGACCCAGCCTTGCTGGAGGATGAAGGGTGACTCTAAAGGCTGAGTCATCTCATGAGTATCTCAGGCTCCCTGTCTATGGAAGAAGAGTTGATCATATTTTCTGCTCTAAGAGCTGTGTCCCTACTCCTGAAAGTCCTCATACATGGATGAAGTATTTGTGAACTTGAAGCCTGATCTCTCCTTAATCACTACACTGCTCATGAAGTGAGAGGCAGCGTGATTTCTCACACACAGCCATCACTTCTTTCTCTGGTAAAGACAGTAATCTGGGGAAGGGCAATTATCTCAGCAGAATTACCAACCTTGCAGCATGACATTATCGACTGTTTGAAATTACACGGTATTCATTTGCTGCTATTTTAATGTCTGTTGCCATCTATTTCCCCTTCCCCAGCCTCTTCCTTTCTTTTTATTAATCTTGGGAAATAACTTCCTTATTTTTAGCAGGCTGGTGCCACCAGTAGGAATATGATGATGAGGGTCATAATAAGGACTTTCACACTTTCAGCTGGGACTCAGCCACCACCCGTTGGATTTTTCAACTAAGCTTCAGAGCCTTTGTCTCTGCCAACAAAGAAATGGCTGGCAAACGCCCCCACAGCGGACTCTGTGAACAGCCTGGCTACTCTCCACTCTCCAGTGTTAGTGTGGTACACTGGGTGGTATGAAAGCCAATTACCATGTTGTAAGGACGGCGTTCCTGGAGCTCAGGAACAAGTGGAAGTAGCTAGCAGTGAATGAGTGAGTGTGTGAATGTGTGTGTGTGTGTGTGTGTGTGTGTGTGTGTTGGCTGAGGTGGAAGAAGGAGGTGACTGCTAACACTGTCTCTAGGGAATGTAATAGACGTGACATGGGAAGGTAGGCAACCAAGACTCTGTATCTCTATTAACATGTGGCTTGGGCAGGTACTTCAGCTTCTGATATTTTTTAACATTTTTGATCTGTAAAATGGGAAATAAACAATGACTCCTTAGGTTGTAATTGGGTTCACATAGAATAGCAAGCTGCATTTAAGCTGGTGTCTATTATGCAATCATAATAGTTAACATTTCTTGAGTTCTTATTAGGTGCCCAATCTTGAACTACATATACGATCTTTTTACATACATATGGCATTTTATCCTCAGTCACAACCCTATGAGATAGATGCTAGTATTAATCTTAGTTCACAGATATGGAATCTGAGAGTTAACACAGTTAAGCAAATTATCAAAAGTTTACTGAGAAGTAAATGTAGAGCCGTGGTAGCTGTTGGTTATTGTTATGCCATTATTAGGGCATCTCCTCTGAACAAAGGTATAGCAGAGGGAGTTTTTCACTAGGTGTCCTTCTTAACTTTCTATACTCTATGCCTCCTCTGCCTTTGGCCATGTCATGTCCCTGTTAAGTCCTGTTGGGAAAAAGCCAGTGACGAAGTTGTGAATGACTGATAGCCTTGAAGAGTTTCCAGGTCATTGCTTGTTAGCACATAAGAAACTCTTAAAAAGGTGGATGTCTGGCATCTTGTCAAAACCAAGTGACTCCAGAGGCAAAGGTTTTGATTGGGATAGGCTAGTGATGGGTATTAAGGAAGGCATGTATTGCATGGTGCACTGGGTGTTATAAGCAAGTAATGAATCATGGAACTTTACATCAAAAACTAGGGATGTACTGTATGGTGACTAACATAACATAATAAAAAATTTTTATTAAAAAAAAGAGAAAAAAGAGGCAGAGGTTTTCTACCTGGAGTTGTGTGACTTCCCAGGTTAGGACAGCCAGATTGCTTACTCAGAGGACACAGCGCCCCCTGTTGGCTCCCCCCACCTGCACCCGTCTGGCCTCCACAGCTTGGCTGAGATCAGAGGGACTGAGGGTGAGAAGGAAGGCTAAGACCACCAAGTCTAGATACTGGGTTTTCAATCTCAAAAGGAGGAGCCTTCTTAGAGGCCATTAGCACTGAGCAAACACTGGAAATAAAGAAGGGCCTGTTTTTTGAAACAGAACTAATAATTGCTGGGAGCTGCAGCTGGACCATGCCGACAGTTACCTTATGATAGATCTTTTTAAAGACTTGAGCTTATCCAGAACCTTTCTTCTGGGGAACTCCAAGCCCTTGATCCCATCATTCTCTCAGCACTCACAGGAAATAGTTAAGGGAAAGATTAGGATGAGAAATCCAAATCTCTGAAAGAAGGGGTGTTGCACTGCATAATAATAGGTGTGAAACCTGGCTCTGTAAAACTTACTGGCTGTGTGACCTTGAGCCAGTCACTTAACTTCTCTGCGCTTTAGTTTCTTTATCTATAAAATAAGAGTAGTAATAATAATAATAATGGCGCTTAACCTCATGGGGTTGCTATCCAGATTAAATGAGTTAATACTTGTAAACTGCTCAGACCAGTGTCTGGCACACAGAAGGCATTATATAAGTGTTTATTAATAAATGAAATTTTAAAGATGCCCAACATTCCCAGTAAAGTGCAGTCAATGCCAGGAAGAGAGCCCAGCACATTCCTCTTTAGAAAGACTATAATTAGCGCCAACCAAAGGATGCAGGAATTTCCTGCGAATTAGGGAACTGTTGTGGCCAGCAGTGGGGTGGTGTGGAAAAGTCACAGGCTTTGGAATTAGACAAATCTGAATTTAAATCCCACTCCATCACTTGCTCTCTGAGACCTTGAACAAGTCGCCGGGCCTCTCTGAGCCTCAGTTTTCTCTGTAAAATGGGGACAACGATGTCCAGCTTGCAGAGTTGTCACCTGGATCAATGATATATAGAAAGTAAGTGGAATCCAGCACACCCTCATCGGAGGCATCTCTCTTGTCATCGTGGTCCTCATCATCTTCACCTTCATCATCATCAATCTGCTATGTAGGGAAGAATCAAGAAACAAGGTAGTCTTTAAGTCAGTGATTCTCAGCATGGAGAGTCTAGGGGAGTATGTCAACATAGAAGGCGTGCAAAGTCAATATGAAGGCTGAAAAGTATATTTAATGAAATGTCATTTGGAGTTTGGAAAGTGAAAAATAACACTATTGTTTTCATAATGCAGACCAAATAGAGTGAGATTCAACTCATCTCTCTGCAGGAAATTGACAAATTCCCCAGAAAAATTGCCACACTGGAGAAAGAGGGTTGGGGAATGGGATGCAGAGATTTTATTTCTCTAACTGGTGCTTATAAAGACCAAACACTCATATATATGATGGCTATGAATTCTTGAAAGCCTCACAATGAACTAATATATGCAAAATGTTTATTTTTAAAATATTGCTGATCACTAGATTTGCTTTTTAATATTGAGACTCCATTCTGACTGATGCAGAAATTTAAACTATTCATTTCCAGGTAAACCAGTCACATTCAGCAATGTTGACACACTCCCCTAGAAGTCCTTATATGTCATTTTAGATTGACAACTCAGTCATATTCAGGGTGTTTCTTCCATCTGCCTTCCTTTTCCAGGTTAAGCTGGGGGTAGGGAGGGGAGTAGCGATGTTTACACAAATGTAGCAGCAGCATTAGTGAGAAGTGGGCACCCTCTTCTGGACCTAGATATGTCTAGAGCTCACACTCTTGCTCTAGAATAGTCATTTTGCTTCTAGTTCTTGGGCATGCCTCTTCTACTCTGGCAATCCATTGAGACACAGCTGTATCCTCATCCAATCCCTGGGAGGTTTACCCACATCACCTCTGATGTTTTTCCCTCCTTTTAGCTCAGAAGCTCTTTGTAGCCTCACCAGGGCTCTCACTTCTGTCTTCTTAACTTTTTCTTTCTAGTTGTGGGAATGGGGCATGAGAATGTTGAGTTGCCCTCCTTGTAGGATTACCAGATTTAGCAAATAAAAATATAGGACACCCAGTTACATTTGAATTTCAGATAAATAACGAATACTTTTTTAGAATAAATATGCCCCAAATATTGCATAGGATATATTTATGCTAAAAATTATTCATTGTTTTTCTGAAATTCAAGTGTAACCAGACATCCTACATTTTATTTGGGAGCCCTACCTCCTGGGCTAGTGCAAAGTCATGAGAAACTCAAGAAGCTGTCTCCAGCCCTCCCCAGCATAGGCAGACCATACACCATCTGACCTCAAGGCTGCTGCATGTTGTAAGCACAGGAGACTTCTTTATGTGCAAATAAAGGAAATCCAACTAAAGGTGAACATGCAAAGCTTGTGATAGCAGGGAGTCAATCATCATTACTTGCATTTTGGCAGAGACTCAAAGGCAGACAAAGGTGGGAAACCTTGATAGTGGGAAGGAAAGGCTTCTGGTGTGCCCTGATTGGAGGCTGCTGGTGTAGGGAAGTTCTTGATGTGCTAACTAGAAGCGGGCATCCTATGTAATTGGTCAAGAGCACATATTAAGATTTTTTGGTTAGTCCTAAGTTGGGAAATGGGACAAAAATTAGAGAAGCTGTCAGTTTTTAAGTCCTAGTGCTTAGGGTGGTTGTTATAGAGGTTTTTGTTTGGCTTCCTGGACCAGTTGCTAGAGATAGTGGTGTTACTTCCTATCAGTCTGCTGATGTCCTGGGCTGGTACTATCAGTAATGGGTTGGTTTCCTGGTTTGGTTCTGCAGATTGCGGATCTGAGCTCTACTTTTATATAAGGTCTCACCATCGTCCATTTGTATATCTAATGTCACATCTGCAAGACTTGTCACATCCTGGACTTTAACAAGGTTCCTCCTTGCTCATGTCTCCAAACTGAATGAGGTGGTGCATGACACAGGATCTCTACACTCACATCTCACTGCATTGAATAATCTCCAACTATTCTCTCTCCCCTTGGTTTTATTGAATTGGATGAAGGGAGAGGAAAAGGAAGGAATAAAAATAGAGAGAGAGAGAGAGAGAAAAGCCCTGCTCAATCACTTATATATTTTCCAATCTTTCCCTACATATGAATTGTGACATTTCACCTTAAAATCCAAGAATTTCAGTTTGCTCTTCTCAGACGATTTGGTAGATAATCTTAAAGCAATGAATGTCCCCTAATCTAGCTGTCTTAATGAAGAAAGGTAAGCAGGACAACAGTGGTCTTCGACAGCCTCAGGTTGTCCAAGGTTGGGGGTGAAGTTCACAATCCTGGCACTGGAGGGTGTTCTTGGTTCTCTCAGGAGGACTCACTTTGCAATAGCTGCTGGGTCAGTCTCCTTTGCTCACGCAGTTCTTAACAGGGTATGGATACTGCTGAAAGGCAGCTTCTCTCCATTTTTAATTCAGGGCTTTCTGTGACTTTGTGGAGCTGTATACACTGCAGGGAAATGATATCAGCCAGGGTTCGAACAAAGAAGCTGACCACTAGGAGGTGTGTGTGGTAAGGAATTAGTCATAGGGACTTGACCCTACACAATGTGGGAGTTGGTGAAACAGTCTCTGTAAGGCTGTGGTCTTCAGATCTGGTGCTGGAGCTTCTAAAACCATACCTGTGTTCCCCTTTTTTGCTCCTAGGGAATCTGAAGACTACAGATACCTTTTTTCCCCCTTCTTCCTTTTAAAAATAGGCTATTTTAAACAATTTTTCCTCTGTGCCTTTTCCTTCTCCCTCTGGTTTCATCCTGATAGCCTATTTGATATTTTGCAACCAGTGAGCTAAATGGTAAATTGAATCACCACAGAAGTGCCCTATGTTTGAAATGAGGGATAAGAAAGAAGGCACAGGATGTGGTAGAGAGTGGCACATAGAAGCCTAATGTCAATTTTTCCAGAAACATGAGCTACCAGCCAGGACTCAGGATCTGGGATATCTAAACCGCCCTGTTTACAAGAATACATTCCTTTCATGTTGACCCAGGCCTAGAGGACACAGAGCCCAGGACAGGTAGTCGAGAAGCCAAGGCCCCAGTTGTAGCTCTGCCACTATATTGATTCAAGACAGTCTTTTCATCTTTTTCTTCACTTCTCAAATACGTCTTTAGATACTTAGGTCATTGGAAACGTGACAAAGCTGTAGTTCAATAATCACTACCATTCACAACTAATCAATCCACTTTTGTTCTACATGTAAAGATTGTTATAAAGCCTCCCACTTAGATTCTCACTTCAAAATGCCTTTGCTAGGGGTGCCTGGGTGGCTCAGTTGGTTAAGTGGCTGCCTTGGGTTCAGGTCATGATCCCAGGGTCCTGGGATTGAGTCCTGCATTAGGCTCCTTGTTCAGTGGGCAGCCTTCCCTCTGTCTGCAGCTCCCCCTGCTAGTGTTCTCTGTCTTTGACAAATAAATAAATAAAATCTTTTTAAAAAAAGGCTTTACTAGGAAGTGAAAGTGAGTCCATGGTCTGGGCAAAAGTTAGCTCTTGGACATGGATAATTTTTAAAATGTATTATATTGGATTAATTTTTAAGAAAGGGTTTCAGATTTACATTTGGATGCCTCACTTCTAATGTTCTGGAAGCTCTCTTCAAACTAAGGAATGGAGTCACACAGGAAGATTGATTCAGAAGGGTGGGGGTCAGCCCCGTTTTCACATTTGACACTAAGTATAAGTCTTTGTTCAAACTCCTCTTTCACCACCACCCTGGGACAAAACTGGCTTTCTTCCTAACTTGCTCTGGATTATGGAAGTGGCTAATGGTTTAGCTTTTTAAGTATTCACAGGGTCCTTTCAGTGCAAATAATATCTGGTGTGCGTCAGATCCCTGACATGGAGCTCAGCACCTAGAACACAGTAAGCCCTCCATATTTGTATGTTGCATGACCAAGAGGTTGGTAGTGGGGTCAACTGTGCCACCCATGTCAGTAATGAAGATCTGATGAGCAGATCAAACAAATATTTTCATAATGCTCAGAAAAAAGAACAAATCCTGAATTTGGCACATTAGAATAGTAAAATTTCTATGATTAAAAAAAGAATAGGCATTGCAGAAAACAGAAAAATACAAAGAAATTCAAAACATCCATAATCTCACCATATAGGGATGATTGTTGTTAATATTTTTATGTTCATATTTTATATGTAATTCTTTGTGAAATTGAGATGCTCTTATATTTTGATTTAATATTGTATTGCTAAGTTATTAAATATTTTTGAAAGAAGGAGTTTTTGTGGTCATTTCTTATTTTTCCAGCTCTACCAGAGTATATTTTTTAGAGCTGAGAACAACCCTTACCTGAATTCTATAGATAGAAAAGACACTAAAAGATGATGTGAACTGCCCACATCCCATAGACAGCGAGAGGACAAAGGCAGACTCTGGACTCAACCGTTGCTTCTGAGAATCCAGGGCTGCCTCCCCAGTGAATGCTGTCCTGCGTAGGTCTCCCACCTTTATGATGCTCTGTGTGGACTATTGGAAATGGATCTTCCCTTATTTTATTCATAAGCCCTTGTCCTCCCTGTCCCTGTGAATATGCAGATCCTTCAAGTCAAGATCCTCTACTTCTTTGGTGGTTTATTCCCTCTTTTTCCCACCAGTATCTGCAGGACCAGTTTGCTGACTACCTAAAGCTTACCAATCCATAAGATCTTAGCTCCTGATTGGGAGGGCTTGAATTCCAAAAACCCTAATTAAAGTCTGCCTTTGTAGTGGATGTTTTCCCCTAAGACCACCCAGGAACAAAAGACAAAGTACTGTCTTCTTTTAGAAAGGTTCCTCCATTCACACAGAGAACCCCAAGAAAGAGCAAAAGGGAGGGTGATAGAAGAGGAACATGGATTTTCTCCTAATTTCTGGCTCCAGACATCTGTCCAGGCCCAGCAGTGCCTGGGATGCATGTTCAGCTGAGTGCACATGGAGTGTGTGTGGCAGCTGGCAGGAAGGGGTGTGGTCTCTGAATTCTGACCTAGAAGATGACCACAAAGCTGCTCCATCTTGGGTGGGTTTTTTTCCTTCCATTAGATGTGCTCTGATTTATGAAGTGATAGCCAGGAACCCAGACCACCAGCATTTGTACCCTCATGTCAGATGTAGCGCAGCCCCCTCACTTCTGTTTCTGAGACCGTCCCACTGGCCGCTCTGGGCCTCCCTGTCTTGGCACATGGCCACTCTCTGGGCTACAGCTCAGCCCTGCTATGTATTTAAAAATGTAACCAGCATCCTGTATGGTGACTAACATAACATAATAAAAATTATTTAAGAAATTTAAAAAATAAAACCTAAAATTAAAAAAAACACTGTATGTTAACTATACTGGAATTAAAATTAGAAACTTTGATAAATAAATTAAATACAAATTTAAAAAAACAAAAAAAATGTAGCCATCACACTTGCTTATCATTATCTTTAAAAATTCATGGAAGCAGGGGCGCCTGGGTGGCACAGCGGTTAAGCTCCTGCCTTCGGCTCAGGGCGTGATCCCAGCGTTATGGGATCGAGCCCCACATCAGGCTCTTCTGCTATGAGCCTGCTTCTTCCTCTCCCACTCCCCCTGCTTGTGTATCCTCTCTCCCTGGCTGTCTCTATCTCTGTCGAATAAGTAAATAAAATCTTTAAAAAAAAATTCATGGAAGTGAACTACAATATTAATTATGAATTTCACTATGTTTTGACAAATATAAATAACTTTGTGTTTAATATATTCACACAATCTTTCTACACTGATAAACAATGCCTTCACAGTACTTCTGAACCAGGTAGATTAATTATAACATAGTGCAGGTTAAAGAAAGGAGAGGCACCTTCAGCTCACCAGGGATTTTTCCCTAAACCCTCTCTACCACACTGCCTCACACCAGGTTCTCCCCAGCCAAAATCTTACTTCATTCAGACGTGACCTGAGACATATCACTTCCTCTTGTGTTGCTTCATCAGGCAGAAGAATGATCATTAGCTCTGAACACTGGAATGATGAATTTTTTTTCCCCTATCCTGGCTGCTAAGCAAATGAACAGACTTTACTCTTATGTGTTCAAGGAGGGGNAGAATGATCATTAGCTCTGAACACTGGAATGATGAATTTTTTTTCCCCTATCCTGGCTGCTAAGCAAATGAATAGACTTTACTCTTATGTGTTCAAGGAGGGAAAAAAAAAGTTTGCCTTAAAATAGGCACCCATCTCCTAAGGCACTCAACCTGCTATGGAAAACTGTGTGGGATGTATTCACATCCTGCATAACTTAGAGGAAATTTTCTTTGAATATACTATCCACAGGATGCAGCCCTGCCTGGCCTTGAGTTAATTAACTGGAGTACCTGATGGATAAATAGTCTCTAAATAGCATTGCATAAACTTCAACAGTTCTTGAATGTTCTCTGCTGGTGAGGCATAACAAAATAAGGATCAACTTAGTGTAGAAAAAGAGCTAAGGAGAGAGATTATAAAGGAAAATTAAGCATCCTGGAAGCACAGAGACAGCTCCCAGGCCAACTGCTTCCCAGAGACTCTCCACTCCTAGTTTTAAATGGCTCAGCAAATGTTTGCTTCTGCCATACTATTGATCTCAGCCATGTATTCCTTGTTGCTGGTTCTCAGTTTCCCTCTCTGTGAAGTGGATGGCTGTATTCATTTTTCCCATTTATCCTTTTCTCACACCCTCATGGGAAGCCCTCAGTGAAACATGTATTCAGAGATTTGTCAGTGAACTTCCATGTCTCCCATTGCAGATAGAAGTATTGATCCCAGTTGGCCTTTATTACCATGTGGCACTTACAGAGACTTATAGAAGAGACAAGCAAACAACACGGAGAGAAACTCAAAGGGATCGTGCATGTATATTTGAAGACAAATATTTAGACGTATACCCATAGCCATCTCCATCAGCCCTTTCACACACAGAGAATCATACAACTACATAACTACAAGTGTAGGTGGTAGTCAACAGACTAGAAGAGATGCAGGGGCAAATGTTCACATAGCCACGCTAGAAACCAAACAGACCCACACTCACTCTTGGATATTCTTATCATCATTTCCCACTGCAAGGTGAGCTATCAAGCCAGCCTTGACTTCTGGCATGTTGCCAGCCCTGATCTTCACCAGAGGTTATGACTGCCAGTGGCGGGTTACCAGGATCCAAATGCACATTCATTGATGTGCTGTGACAGGTGTGGGGAACATTGGAATAAGGCAGTCTCCCCTGTGAGGGCTCATATCCAGTAAAGGAAGGAGAAGTACAAACAGTTACAAATTCATGGAGAAGTGCTGTAACAGAAGTGAATGCAGGAAATTTGGTCCATTTCTATCCTCCTGAACTCTGGGGGAAAAAAGGCAATTCTCCTCCATCCTTCACAAAATGAAATGCAAGCCCAGAAAAGGTATCTGCGAGGTATCTTCTCAGGACAGGTAGGCTATGGCCCATGATGTCTTCTGCCAACTCTCTGTGGAGACAGCTCTGCTAGCTCCAGTCCTTGGGTCCTGCGCCTTAAGTCAGTTTCTCCCGCTTGCTCCTCAGGTGTGTCTGGTGGTAGCAATTGAGGAAAAGGCCGATGACACTGAAGGTGGACAGGAGGCCCACCGTGTCAAGCCCATCAGGGAAGGAGCACTCAGTGAAGAGATTGTAGGAGGAGTGGGCAGCAGTGGCCACAAACTGACCCTGGGTGAAAGAAAGCATGAGAGAAAATAAACAGGAGAGCACTGAGAAGCAGTGTTGAGGAACTAGAAGGATGTTGACCTTGACCCCTCCTGTCTTCACCTCCTTGTCTGCCAGGAGGGCAGGCCTCCTGTCACATGGGAAGAGAAAAGCCAGGAAGCCTGGTGAAGCACTGCCCCCATTTTCTCCTGATTTATGATCCCAAGAGTCTTCCTGACCCCTCTCCTGGCTCTGGTGTCCCATTTGCCCCAATCCAGGCATGTCGTGTGGACACTGATGATGAACTCAATCCATCCCAGGCCTGTGAGGGCCACCTTAGGTTGCCCTCATCTGGCAATGGTGCTCCCCAAACCACGAGGCAGCCAGTCATCTGGAGGATCCATCTGTGATCCCAGGTTCTCAGGATATTAGTGCTTTGGGGTCGTATAGCCCAGCCCCTTCACTTCATGGATGAGACTGAGGCCCGAAGTGTGGAAGTTACTTGCTCCAGGTCCCACATCATGTCAGTGACTTAAGGTCAGTTCTGGAATTGACAAGATGGTTACTGAGAACCTTCCAAGTTGGGAAACTAAGGAAGACCCAGTGATGAGATGGTCAGATAGCTCATCACGGGTGCAGCCAAGAATAGAACCCAGGGCTCAGCCAAGGCCCCTGGAGCTGATGGGTCTTTCTTACCTGCTGAAGGATGGTTAAATGTCACTTCCACCACAGGTAGAGCTTCACACAGGGCCACGGACTGGTCAGTCCATGGTACAGATATGTGAAGACATGGACCAAAGCTTCAGCATCTTGATGAAGAAGGCTACAGAATAGGGTGGGGAAATAAANTGTCACTTCCACCACAGGTAGAGCTTCACACAGGGCCACGGACTGGTCAGTCCATGGTACAGATATGTGAAGGCATGGACCAAACTTCAGCATCTTGATGAAGAAGGCTACAGAGTAGGGTGNTAAAGGGAAATAGTGGAGCTGGGCCTAGTGGTTTGGGTTTTTCTTTCATCTTCTCATCTTCTAAACTGCAGAGAGCAACTCTGCACACCCTACAGAAAAAAATCCTTGGGAAGGTCCTATCATTAGGAAGTCTGGCATGCGCCATCTGAGGTCATGATGGTGGGTTGGGGTTGATGGGTGCCAAATGAGAGTGCTTATAACTCTCTCTGTACTGTCTGGGCAGATGGCCCCCAAATTCTCCCATAGAGCCCTCCCCCATAGCAGAAAGAGTGACTGGGAAGCTCTGATGAACAATGGAGATAAAATAGGAGCAGAGGCCTGGTCTCATGGCCAGAAAAAAGGGGAATCTTAGAACCAAACCATTGTTTACAGGGATGCACACCTCCCAAGCTGGGGACTCAGCCTGACAGAGAGGGGCCTGCTTCATAATATGAAGAAGACCTGGAGAAGAAGAAAAGATGGTGTCAATTCTGGGGACCTTATTTCTTCACTCTTCTTCTGGGGCCTCAACTGCCAAGGATAGGGTGATTCTGTCTGTTTTACTGAAGGGGAGACGAAAACTCAGGGGAAATAACACTAATGAACACCTGCATAACATCTACTGTGTGCCAGATACTTTGCATGTTTAAAATATGATAGAAACACTTGTAATAATATATGCGTTACACTTATCTCCATTTTACTGATGGGAAAACTGAGGCACAGAGAGGTTGAGAACTTGCCCAAGGTTTTATGGACGCAGTCTGGCTTCAGAGACTGGGCTCCTTCCAATATCCTATCCCACTTCCCAGAGCACTGGGAAGAGAACTCAGGTATTGAACATCCAGCCTAGGACCCGTTAGACAAATTTCAAATGTTCTCTGCTCAGACTTCATTTGGCAAGTTTTTGATAAGAAAGAGCCCGCTCCCTTTCATCACTACCCCAAAATTATGACCCTCGCCCCAATCCCACTCAATCCCACAAGCTTTCTGGATTCACAAGCAAGGTTTCTTCTCCTCATTAACAATTAAGAATGGCACTTGCTGCCTGATGATCCTTGTCACATAATATCAGGGTTTTAAATTTATCTTTCCATTTTCATTTAGATTAGAACCTGTTTGCTCATGGGGGCAAATGCATATGTTTATGCAGGTGCATGAATGAAGGGGGGGTGCGTGGGAGTCTGTCGTGATGTGAGATGTTACGTTGATGAGCGTCCTTCTTCCGCCAGGTCGTGGGTCAAAGGTTTTGTTCTGAGAGCAGCCTTACACGTGGCCACCGGGGCAAACCCTGAGAACATTCAACAGAAAGGGTGCTGGGGGGAAGGGATCGAACAGGATGCCTCAAAAACCACCCCAGACCCAACTAACACAGATAACTCCATGTAAGTGTAAGATCCAAAGAGACCTTGGCACTTACAGGACCGGGCAATTCCACAGCCTTGGAGAAGCACCACAAGCACACACTCGCCATCTGCTGGACAGCAAGGGGCAGTCCAGTCAGACCGCTGTCCTGCTGGTGGTGCAGCTGGCCAGACAGGGCTGACTTCAGCCCCAATTCCCACCGTTCCTCTGTNCCCCAATCCCCACCGTTCCTCTGCGCCCCCTGCTCCCACAGCGCCCACCTGTCTGCACAAAGATGCCTGTTAGCACAGGAAAAGGGGGAGAAGCTACTGGGAGTGTTAACAGAAGGACTCTCCAAAGGTGCTTCAGCCTGTAGTCATGCAATTTTAATGAGCACAGAGATTTTCTGGTCATCTTGTTTGTTGAAACGCAGATTCTTAGTCAGTGCACCTGGGGTGGGACATGAGATTCTGCATTTTCAACAAGTTCACAGGGGATGCTGATGCTGCTAGTCTGGGGACCACACTTTGAGCAGCAAGACTTCAGCCCATCTTTCAACATCCCTCAATTCAGCATCCAAATCACTACATGGTGACTTGTCAAGCCTCAGCTACATTTTTTTTTAACCAGGAAGCCTTTTTGTTTTGTTTCCATGAACAGAGAACATCTAAAAATAATGAAATATCCACCACTTAGCTACCACTCAGTGTGTGCCAAGCCCAGAGCTAAACACTTTCATAATTACCTACTTCAATCATCTTCCAGTTGTCTCCTTTTATAAAGTAGGTACTATTACCCCCATTTTATAGATTAAAAAACTGAGGACCCTAAAAGGTAAGTAAGTTGCCCATCGTCACACAGCAAGTAATTGGCAGTGCTGAGATTCAAACTGAGGTCTTCCGAGCCTCTATGGAACCAATCAGGTCACCGGCTTCCATCAGAAATCTCAAGTGACACCACCCTGATCAAGGTCCGGTTTTTACAAAGTGCATCCTATCAACCCTTTCTCCGGGTCTAACACTGCCGTGCCCTGCCATCCCCTTATCCTGAGTCCACTCGGATGTTCATCTACTGGCTGGCAGAAGGAGCCATAGTTAGCCAGGAGTGAGGTGGCCATGAGCTAGGAGGAAGAAGAGAGAAGGAAAGACCAAGTTCCACCATGAGACCCACCTGGCTCAGGGCCTGTGAGGCTAAAACCTCCTCCAGCCATGTTCTGGACACCACTGTCCTGCTTCAACCCTCACTTGGTGAGTGATTGCTAATCAGCTCGACTCCATGGAGTGGCTAGAACAGAGGCTGGGACTTGCATGCATTTTTCTGGCCTCTCAATTTTTTTAATGTGCACAACTATGGACCACACAACCACACTGGGCACATACACCAATGTGTGAGACTCTAAGTTAGGTCCTGGAGTGTTAGAGGGACACCAAGATGTACACACATCAGCCCTGCCCCCAAGGAGCTCAAAGGCTCACTGAGATGTCGGAAACAATCCTTACTTGTAAGGTTGGGGCCAGATGAAGAGTAGGAACCAGGAGGTATTCCAGTAGTTGGTAGTGGACTGGAGAACGAGGAGGCCCTGGACAAATAGAGGGGAAGGGGAGGCAGTGTCATGCCAAGGAAAGAGTGCAGGGTGCCTGGACCTCTCTTAACTCCAAGGAATCAGTGGGAATGCAGGGGAGGCTTCCAGAACAGGAGGAGCAGCCACAGATGTGGATAGAGAATAGACTTGGTTAATGAAGGGTCTTGAAGACTGTTTTAAGGAGCTTGAACCTTATCACTTAATATTCCTATGACAACGACATGTTGAATAGTACTAAGCACTTCCCGATGCTAGATGCTATTCTGAGCACCAAGCCACATCCCTAAAACAAAACAGACAAAAATCCCTACCTTGCGGGACTTCATTCTGGTCATATAGGCCAAGAGAGCTATGGAGGGCTTCTGAGCAAGAGGCGGCCATGGGCATGGCAGATTCTCAAAGGATTATAGTGGCAGCAGAGTAATTTGTTGTCACAATTAAGTGACAAGCTCTCTGGGGCGTGTCTCATATCTCACAAGTTATCTGCCTCCTCCGCATGGTACCAGACACTATTCTAGGCTTGACTTTTCAAAGATAAGTGAGACGTGGCCCTGCTTTGAAGCACTTGCCCTTTGGAGGGGAGGCCAACAAATCTGCAAATAGTGAGATGGCAGAGTGTTGGTAAATGCTGAACAGGCTCTCAGGGTGGGAGAGGGCAGGTGGGTTTGTAGCGTTGGCCAGCTCCTACGGTGTAAATGCTCCCACCACAGCTGATCTCGAGCTACCAGGAAGTCACCTAGCATGGAGTTGGGGAGAGATGTGCACAGGCAGTGCTGACCAGCTGAAAGAGCCAGACCGAGTCCCCCGTGGAGAGTGAGAGGTGTAAACCCAAGGAAGGAAACAAATGACTTGGCCTTAGCAAGCCAAGGAGGACTTCAAGAGAAGCCAGAGTCTGCAGGATGTGCAGGAATTTGTCAGGGCACCTGGGAGAAGCATTTATGGCAGGAAGCAGTTATGGGCCAAGTCCTGGGACCCACGGGGCAAAACTGTGGGCCTGGGGAACCGTGCAGCATTGGAGGAAGCAGGACTCCCGGGGCAATGGAAGGAGGTGGCATGGGGCAGGAAAGCAAGGCTCAGCCCAGAGGACTGTGGGAGGCTTCTGCACTCATCGACAGAGTTGCCTTACCCCTGCTGCTGGGAAGCCTTCAAAGGGCCATGAGGTCCTTTTGGTGGGTAGGTGTCTGGGATGATCATTCCGTTGGCAATACAGAGGATGGAAGGGAGGTGAACATTAATGTGGAAGGGAGACCAATGGATAGAGGAGGGAAGGTGAGAGGTGTGGCTGTCAGGACCTGCTTCTTCAGACTGGACTGCTGGCCTCTTCCCTTCCCAGCTGGGGCACTGAGGCAGAGGGGCTGGAGGTGAGGGGGCACGCTCTGTGGCCAGGGCACCTCTCCACTTGCTAAGTTACTTGACTCCTTTCTGTACCTTGGAGCTTTGCTGGTATGAGCAGGTGAGCAGGTCCTCAGAAAGCACTTAGAGCAGTGCCTCACCATAAAAAGCACCTTAAAATGCCAGTGATGATGACCACTTCCTTCAGAGAGCTTTTCCTGACACCACAACTTGGTCTCTGCCCCTCCTTCCTAACGCTGGCACACACTTTCTGTTGCCCTTCCTGCCTTGAATTGCAACCACCCATTTCCACATCTGCCTTCCCACCTAGAGTGGGAGCTCCTGGAGGGTGGTTGTGCCTTCTCCAGCAGTGACTCTGCAGGTCCTCACAAAGCCTGGCACCCAGCACATGCTCAGCGCACATGCTGACCAACAATCTGCTGAGAGCAAGGTGTCTGGAAGGACCCTGTGTTTGGGGCTCAGAACACTGGAGATTCACAGAGCCTAGGTAGAAACAGGAGGTGTTAGGGGGTGGGGGGAGATAATGAATTCTATCTTGCTCGCACTGACCTCTACTTTTCCATTTAAAGGAAAGGAAAATGGGAGGTGGGATTTGTGTCTCTACAAGGAAGATAGGGTCACCAGAGATGGAACAGAACCCCAGCTCCTACCTGTGTTCCCTCTAAGGTCTTTCAGCTTTCTGCAAAGGTGGATCATGGTTTTTTTCACACCCCAAAAAAGAGGAGATCTTAGAACTCTACAGGGCCCGCTGGCCTTACCTCACAGGATAGGTCCCTGAGAGAGCCACCAGGCTTGGGTTATAGACGACAAGGGGTCTTGCCAACTTCAGGGGCTCCCATCCAGACATGAAGTGAGGACTTGCCACCACCAGAAGATAGAAGATAAAAAGAAGGGGGACAGGGAGTGGCAAGTGTATCAGGAACCGGGACTCTGTCCTCAGGTCTAGAAAAGCAAAGGCGCGGGGAGACAGCCGAGCTGGTCACCATGCCCACCTGCCCCAAGCCCTCCCCTCAGCCAGTGTCCAAGAACTTGCTTGTCCCCTTCTCTTATTCCTCAAGATGTCTGACATCAGAATGGGGTGAATAAACAAACAAAGGTTCCCATTAAATGACACCATCCTGTACCTCCGTTTTCAAAGGCCCAGGTGTATTTATTCCAGAGCTTCTCCAGGACACCGGACATTGTGAGCACCTGTAAGTAAGAATAGGGTTTGTTTCTTGTCCAAACAACCCTCATCTGCTCACTCTCTCCCTCCCTCACCACACGGCCAGCTGAGAGTCTACAAGGTTCCTCAGGGTCTGCCCCCCCACCATGACCACTGACTGTGGGCCTGCCCACTGTTCCTGCCTTTGGGCATTGGACGACCACCCACCATACACCTTTGAAGAGACTCCACTGGCCATCACTTTGCTCTAATCCTCACACCCTTTGCTACTCCACTTGGGATCTCCAGTCTCCGCAGTGCACCCCAGATTTCAGGGCCCAAGGGTAAGGAATGTGACTATTGTGCAGTGAGCAAGGGGGAGGGGCACGCAAAGCTCTGCTACTCCCTCTTCTCTGGCTCTATGGTGCCTGATCTTTCTGAACATCCCTGGCTTCCCCTGCCCCTCACTGAACCCAGCCACACCCAGTCCCTCCAGAGTTGAACTTACTCCTGTGACTTCTGTGCTCCTCTGGCCAGTGACTGATGCTGCTTTGGCTGGCGGTGGGTCCAAGTGACAGGTCCTCAGGCTTCAGGGTGTAGGATGTGACCAACAGGTGATCCTATCCTCAGAAGCTCTCTCTCTATGCCTGTGCTCTGATCTGTGGATGACCCCCAGCCCCGCTCTGACACACACTCACACACCTTCTGGGAATCTGGAACTGAGGTTGACATACATGTCCTGCATGGGCACCCTGCCCCTGTCACAGGCTCATGGAGAAAGAACAAGAAGTAGCCCAGGTGGAAAGAAGACACTCAGAGGGCAAAGGACAGAGGCTGTGGCTTGAGAGGGTGGGTAGAAACTCAAAGGATAGACAGTGCTCACACGGAGGCAGACTGTCAGCCCACTGGTCCCCTTAGCATCCCTATGACCCATGCCCTGCACTCTTCATTCTTAGCACAAGCAGTCCTCTTGGAGAAGAAGGTGTGCATGAGACATCATGCTTCCTCCAGGGTTGGCCATGCCTTCTCAGCTCAGGTTCATTTTCTTCCTCCCTCTCTCTCATGTGGATACACAGACAAGGATTAAGTGTATACCTTTCTTCACCTGCTCTCCACTTACCAGTAGGCTGAAGGAGGACTGGGAAATTGGGATTCCCACCCCACCTCTAACAACCTGTGCCTAAAAGAAGCAATTAGGTACAATCTTTTATCTCTTGATCAGGTATGGGGAAAGAATCAAGTTTAGAAGCCAGATCCCTGAACCAGGGGCCAGAAACCCTTGCCCCAAGACCCATTGCACTGTGATCCGAGGGCCACTCCTAGAACCAGGCTTTTTAGAACATAAAGCCTCATGGTATCCGATCTATAAAGAACTTCTCAAACTCAATACACGAGAAACAAATAAATCAAAAAATGGGCAGAAGATATGAACAGACACTTTTCCAATGAAGACATACAAATGGCTAACAGNATCTATAAAGAACTTCTCAAACTCAATACACGAGAAGCAAATAAATCAAAAAATAGGCAGAAGATATGAACAGACACTTTTCCAATGAAGACATACAAATGGCTAACAGACACACGAAAAAATGTTCAAAATCATTAGCCATCAGGGAAATTCAAATCAAAACCCCATTGAGATACCACCTTACGCCCGTTAGAATGGCAAAAATTGACAAGGCAAGAAACAACAAATGTTGGAGAGAATGGGGAGAAAGGGGATCCCTCTTACATTGTTGGTGGGAATGCAAGTCAGTACAGCCACTTTGGAAAACAGTGTGGAGGTCCCTCAAAAAGTTAAAAATTGAACTACCCTATGACCCAGCCATTGCACTACTGGGTGTTTACCCCAAAGATACAGACGTAGTAAAGAGAAGGGCCATATGCACCCCAATGTNCTTACATTGTTGGTGGGAATGCAAGTCAGTACAGCCACTTTGGAAAACAGTGTGGAGGTCCCTCAAAAAGTTAAAAATAGGGGTGCCTGGGTGGCATAGTCATTAAGCATCTGCCTTTGGCTCAGGGCGTGATCCCGGGGTTATGGGATCGAGCCCCACATCAGGCTCCTTCGCTATGAGCCTGCTTCTTCCTCTCCCACTCTCCCTGCTTGTGTTCCCTCTCTCTCTGGCTGTCTCTATTTCTGTCAAATAAATAAATAAAAAATCTTAAAAAAAAAAGTTAAAAATAGAGCTACCCTATGATCCAGCAATCGCACTACTGGGTATTTACCCCAAAGATACAGACGTGGTGAAGAAAAAGGCCATATGCACCCCAATGTTTATTGCAGCATTGTCCACAATAGCTAAACTGTGGAAGGAGCTGGGATGCCCTTTATCAGATGAATGGATAAAGAAGCTGTGGTCCATATATACAATGGAATATTACTCAGCCATCAGAAAGAACGATTACCCAACATTTGCTGCAACATGGACGGCACTGGAGGAGATAATGCTAAGTGAAATAAGTCAAGCAGAGAAAGACAATTATCATATGATTTCTCTCATCTATGGAACATAAGAACTAGGATGATCGGTAGGGGAAGAAAGGGATAAAGAAAAGGGGGGTAATCAGAAGGGGGAATGAAACATGAGAGACTATGGACTATGAGAAACAAACTGAAGACTTCAGAGGGGAGGGGGTGGGGGAATGGGATAGACTGGTGATGGGTAGTAAGGAGGGCACGTATTGCATGGTGCACTGGGTGTTATACGCAACTAATGAAGCATCAAACTTTACATCNTCACTCATCTATGGAACATAAGGAATAGCAGGAAGATCGGTAGGAGAAGGAAGGGAAGAATGAAGGCAGGGTAAGCAGAAGGGGGAATGAACCACGAGAGACTATGGACTCTGGGAAACAAACTGAGGGTTTCAGAGGGGAGGGGGTGGGGGAATGGGATAGACTGGTGATGGGTAGTAAGGAGGGCACGTATTGCATGGTGCACTGGGTGTTATACGCAACTAATGAAGCATCAAACTTTNAACATAAGGAATAGCAGGAAGATCGGTAGGAGAAGGAAGGGAAGAATGAAGGCAGGGTAAGCAGAAGGGGGAATGAACCACGAGAGACTATGGACTCTGGGAAACAAACTGAGGGTTTCAGAGGGGAGGGGGTGGGGGAATGGGCTAGCCTGGTGATGGGTATTAAGGAGGGCACATATTGCGTGGAGGCACTGGGTATTATACGCAAACAATGAATCATGGAACACTACATCAAAAACTAATGATGTACTGTATGGTGACTAACATAACATCATAATAATAATAAAAAGAACATAGAGCCTCAGTTTCTCCTCTGGCGAGACAGTACACTGTGGTCTTACAAAGGCTTGTGAAAAATCATGTCTGTGTAAGCCCTGGATTATCCATGCTCAGGGCCCAGAGGATTAAGGGACTTGAAGAACCAGAGAAAGTAGCATATAATCCCCACCAGAAGGATTTGGTTTAGATACTTGGCTGGCCACATATGCTCGGGTGTATGCCTGTACGTTCACACGATGTGCTACAGACCCTCACACTGCCCCTGCCCTTCTCTCCATCTGGGAACGTTTCCTAGCTGCATTCCCGCCAGAAGACAAGTCCTTCTTGGTCATACATCATATGGCATTTCTTACAGAATCAAGTCAAAATGACCCAGCTGGGACTTCCAGGTTGCCCCTACTCCAACTGGACCCTCCCATCCTCAGCTCTGTGTGCTACTTCTGGGGCTGCCATCATCTGGTCTCCTCACTCTCCCTGGTGCACCCACACCCATTTCCACTTCTTGATGTAGCCACTCTTTGTCTTCCACCTCCCTCTTCCCTGTCTGAGGCAGGCCTCTCCTCTGCCACAGAGGCTCCCCTTCAGCCTCCCCCTGCCCATGACAGGCACTGTCTGTACCATGGAGGTTAGCCTGTGAGTTCGGTGGTCCAGAGTAAATGGTAAGTTCCCTGTAGGAAATGACCCTCTACTGCATTTAACAGGCTGATGGGAACCCTAGAGGTGATTTTAGGAAGATGGAAACCTAAAGGTCGTGGTTATCACTCTGCTGACAGTTCTCACCTTGTGTCTTCCTTCATAATACCAACTGCTGACACATGAATCTCCTTACAGTGATTGGGGAAGACCCTTGGAAAATCCCCTGTATAGGACCGGAGACGTCATGACACCACCTTATCTCTGGAAAGTAGGTGGCATCAAAAGAATGGAACTAGGAATTTTAGGCAAGACATACTAGAGCCTAGTGCCTTTTTGGAGCTCAGCAGAGCTGAGGGAGGAGTCCACTCATCACTCACCATGCCCTCCTTCCTTAATGCCTCTTGGGTTTATAGATCATAAAGACTAGGGCAAGGCTTATCTTTCCATATCTCACAATAGTCAAATAAGATTGTGACTGGATGTCCACACAGCTTCCTTCAGTACCAAGCAAAACAATAAAGGGCATAAAACCCTCTCGCTCCTTCCTCAACCTATTACCCATCATGCTCAGAGACTCCTGGTTGCCCTGAGTGCTGAGTGAGCTGAACCACCTCTGTGGTTTTGAGGTGAGACAGGATGCCTACATGATGGCAGAGGGCTAGAAATTGTGTGTGGGGGATGCAGCATTTGCAGAGAATGGTATACTTATACACCTAAATCACAGCAATGGCTACCACCAAGCCATTAACATACTCCAACCACTGTTCTAAACACCTTATACACACTAACAGGTATAATCCTCATGACCCCATTAAGTAAGTACTATAGACACTGCCCGTTACTAAAAAGAAAACTCAGGCACAGAAAGGTTAAATAACTTGTCCAATATCACACAGCTCCTACATAGCATGGTCAGGAATTAAACCAGGCAGTCTGACTCCAGAGCACATGCACTTAACAAGTGCACTATACTGTCCTTTCACTGTCTTGGTATAGCAGAGCTTCTTTTATTGGGATGGAAAGAATCAAAGTGTGGCCTTCAAGAAGAGGAAGTCCCAATTTGTGACTCAAAATACAAATTTACCTACTGATTCTCACAATAATCCTGTGCAAGTAGTAATAAAAGCCTCCTTCCTCCCCCACATTCCTTCCCTCCTAATGCCCATCCAGTCACCTAGAGCAGACCAGGGTCTTCCAGACTCTTGGGATTCAAAGGAGGGACACTTCAACCACCTGGGAAAATGGCCAGGTCCTCTTCAATTTGAACCAAAGAAGGTTCTTTCCTCTCTTCTGTCAATCTCTCTCCTCCTCTCCCTCCTCCTCTTCCTCCCTCTCTCCCTCTTTCTTGCCCCTCTCTCTTGGGGGGAGCTTGCACAAGATTTTTTTGGAATAGAAGAGTACCGTTGCTTTTTATAAAACATTGAAAATGACCACTATAGATTGTGGGAATTTTACCCTCAGCTCCAGCTGGATAATTTGGGCTGCAGTACTCTTGTCTGTTGCTTGTGCTGACAGGAGTGCTGACATCATCCCACCCCCATCTTCTGTGAGAGGCACCCCCAGAAGCAGTCATGGGGCCTTTTCTTTCTTCACTGCAGGGTTGCTATCAAAGGCACCACCCTCTTCCTCCACACACCATCCTTACCAGGACTCCGTGTGATGCCTTCTCACTATCAACAGCAGGAAGGGCTATGCTTCATAGGGACAAATTTCAGCCATGAAAGAGATTCCCAGGTGCTGATCTTACCTCTGACTTTATTACATTCTTCACATATTATGCTCCTCTCACAATAATGTAGTTTACCCTTCTGTTTCATTAATACTGTTATAAGTTGCCACAACATTTCTAGAGTGGCATGCAGGAGGCTGTCAAAATAAATAACATCTCTTCAATAAATGGTGCTGGGAAAATTGGACAGCTACATGCAAAAGAATGAAACTTGACCACTCTTTCACACCATACAAAGATAAACTCCAAATGGATGAAAGACCTCGATGTGAGACAAGAATCCATCAAAATCCTAGAGGAGAACATAGGCTGCAACCTCTTTGACATCGACCATAGCAACTTTTTTCACAACACATCTCCAAGGGCAAGAGAAACAAAAGATAAAATGAGCTTGTGGGACTTCATCAAGATAAAAAGCTTCTGCACAGCCAAGGANGCCATAGCAACTTTTTTTCACAACACATCTCCAAGGGCAAGAGAAACAAAAGATAAAATGAACTTGTGGGACTTCATCAAGATAAAAAGCTTCTGCACAGCCAAGG